>NW_027280106.1:342500-440317 GCF_046629955.1 Centroberyx affinis
TCATCTACTGAAAGTAGCAACAAAAAGAAGACATTTTATTCTGACTTGTGTTTTGTTACAGTTCACTGCCAAATGCAGTGATGAAATTAGCATTACTTATAAATACAAGTCAACAGTAGGTCACTCGCTAACAAACATTGCCCCCTCACAGTATGAATAGATTTTTTCCACACCGTACTTAGCTCAAGGCTAAATGCATTCTCCATCCTTTTCAATGCTGGTCTAACTATGAGATTCACACCAACGCAAACACTGAATCAAACCTAGGATACTAGTATTGCTAGTATTGCCAATGCCTTCAAGATGTCACTGCAATTCATTTGCATGTTATTGTATCTTGAGTTCAAACTTGACCCATGCAAAACCTTAGGGGAAATACAGTGTGGCAAGAAGCGGCTTGGCGAAGACGTTCAGATGCAGTGGCTTCCTCCTAGAGTGTATATACAAAACAGATAGATGTGAATATTAGAAACTCAAAGGTTGTTTTTTGTTGTTAAAATCCACTTTGAACGTCTCATGGAAATGGAAAACTCAAAGACTTTTGAGTGTCTGACTTTCACATAGATCTGTTTTGTATATGCTCCATGAGGAAGCCACTGCAACAGAACCCGTCTGTAACCAGCTGCTTCTTGCTGCACGGTATGTGGTCAAGATTTTCTCCAAGGTTTTGAATGGGTCAGACTGAAGATGCAAGTAAATGCAAATGAATTGCAGCAACATCTTGAGGCCATTTGGGTTCGGTTAACCCCGACTTTGCAGAAGTAATTACAGAAATCGTATTGATGTAGGCCTTCGGCTTCTCATAGCCAACGGCTAACATAACCCTGGTCTAAGAATATACAGTGTGAGAAGCTCTTACAAAAGTAATATGTTACAAGATAGAGTAGTTGAATTCCAAGGTGCTTCACACTGGAAGCGTGACCAGGTACCAACTAAAGTGTTACATTAGAAGTTAATAGAAGTCAATTTTTCTCTCTATGCTGCACTTGATATACAGCCAAAAGCATATGCATTATAGCATATATTGACTTAAATTTGTCTTTTTTTTTTTTTTTTTTTTTTTTTACTGGAATGATTGTTTCAGCATGCTTAAACCAGAACCAAAAGCTGATATCTGCTCTTGCATCATCATCACCATTAACCTTTCAGTATAAAACCAACAGCGCACTGTAGACAAGAGCAAAAAAACTTTACAGTTTTAGCTCACTGTATCAATACTTAAGCTTTTGATAGTACGATGTAATGCACTGGTTAGATTTCACTGAGTTTACCCAATCATTGAAAAGTGTTTGAATTTCCGGCAGTATTGGGCCAGGCCACAGACAGAAAGCACTTGTGAAGGCCGAAGTTATGGTGAATTTGTACTCAAGAAATGACCATGTACCATGAATACGGAGAGTAAACAGTGTTCTTTTCCATCATGTCTAAATCCAGCCTCATGTAGGGAAAAAGCTGGATACACACTAGTGACAGAGTACCTGTGAATGTCCTTTTGGGAGGATCAAATGTCTGGTTTTCACTCCCTCGCGCGTCTCATTTGTACTCCATCTAAAACGACGACCTCACGCCTAGCAACTTTGCGAAGACTTTCTTTAGCGGACTGTTAAATATTCAAAGAACCAAACTGAATGTCTCATGAGGATGTATTTTTTACGTGTCTAGATGTTGATTTTAATTTAAACGTTCCCGATTTTGTTGTATTGTTCCGTGTCAGTGTGTACTTTGACTGTATGCTGTGTCTGTATCTTGAGCTACAATGTGTTCCAGCTACTACAACATGACATGATGATACAATCTCACTCAAAGCAACTGCTGAATTCATGCAGAGGCACTTCAGCTCAAACCGTCATCCCAAATACAAAGCAGCAGTGATGACTTGATAACCAGCTATTCTGCGAACAAAGAGTCTTAACTGGTAATCGTCCCATTATGTATTTTGGTCTGTTATTTGTCAGGCACTTGTCACGTTGCGGTGGAGAAAAGGGCTCTTTAGCATTGCTAGCATTCCTCATTGAAACCCATGGGTAGCGCTAGCAGCATTCTAACAAGCTAGATTGTCCCTAATAGTACCATTGGGTGTAATGAGGCATGCCAACAACGCTTAAAAGGCATTTTTATGATGGCTGAAGGAAAACTAGAAACTTTTCCCTGCTGAAGAGAAATACAGAGGAAATATCAAGGTATCCGTTTAATAAGCATAGAGAATGTTTTTCCTCCTGTCCAGCACAGCTTTTCATTTACATTTTTGACTTTATCGCATTACCATTTACAGTGTGTACAGCATGATAGTGTTACAGAATGGATTTTAGAAATTGAGCAGTGAATTATACACAAAGAAGTACCATATCTGACAGTGTTCAAACTATTCACAATTTTGACAGCTGGCCACAGTGGCTAGCAGATTGAAAATCCAGCCAATGTTATTCCATCGCTGCTGAAATAGTCTTCAGAGTAGACAAATTGAACAGTATTTGGCTGGTGGCTAGCGCTCATTTCAAGCCCTGCGTATTCGTAGTGTGTATTCAAGTGTTAGGGAACAGGACAGGAGTATTATAGATGCACTGCAACTCTCCACAATATCGGAGCTCACACTGTTCCGTCTTCCCAAGTTACACAATGTTTGCAAATCATACAGAAGAGCAGGGCATCCACCGATGGGCAAAGTATAATGTGGTACCACTATTCAGCTGAGCATATCCACATATTTACCCTGTATGTAATTAATAGCTGTAAAATCAAACATCAATAAAGTAGTTTTATGGAGTAGATATTGAGTTTGTGGATGTGTTGTGTGTGTGAAATATTTCCAGTGTTTTGAGTGAAACCTTGTCAATGATGTGTGTGTGTGTGTGTGTTTGAGAGAGAGAGAGAGAGAGAGAGACACTGAAATTTGACATAGGAAATGAGTTTTACGTTTGGCCACAGCATGGAAGCTCAATGACATAATGACACAAACATGCAAACACACACACACACACACACACACACACACCTCCCCAAAACTCAGTGCTAAAAGTAGACTGCATTGTGTTCAGGCATTCCTAGACCAGTGCAATTAAGTGTGATATTGTCTCCCATATTGAATAGCGCTGCACTGGGCTCAGCCTCACACAATGACACCCAGCAGTCTCAGGGTCTTTTATATTAGGAGCATGACGGCCCGCTCCACCTGCTCCTGTTTTCACATAAACAATAATAAACCTGAGGGAATGCCGCATTGTTATCGCATCAATGCAGTTTATATACTGGGATCACATCAGCGGGGGGAAATATGAAAACGCCTCCATGTGACGTGTGGACTGTAACTGTGCTTCAGCATCAAGCCCTGCCTTGCCCAAGAGGGCTAGTAGCACATAAAGTCCATTTTTTACAGTCCGACATATTGTTTCCATCCCGCTGTTCCTCCACGGTGTGCTAATGTGGAGTTATACGGGTGAGTGAGGGGGGGGTGGGGGTGTGGAAGGTATAGGCTTTTAAATAAACTCCGCACACCAGCTGCAGGACTCTGTAAAAAAAAAAAAAATACCGTCTCAGGATCAATATTTCACACCAGGTTTTATTAAAAACCTCATAACGGAGTGTTTCGGAATTCCAAGGAAAAGGAAGCATGAAGAAGATGAAGATGATGAGGAAGAAGTTGGAAGAATAGTGTGTTTACAGCTGGTTTTAACCCACGAGGGTCTTTGGTCTTCCAACACCAGCGCTTTGATGAAAAACAGCCATTCATAAAGATGATTTCAGTTTTATATTCACCCGCAAACCAACTGTATAATTCAGTGTTTTGTTTTGGATGGCCTGGATTTAAACATGCATTGCTTTGGTGAGGAAATGCCTGGTGGAGTAAAAAAAAAAATTGTAGGAACTAAAATCCAAAATTGAACTTGGCTACTAGGCTTCTGAAGCCTGAAACTCCTTTTTTTTTGTCATACAGTAAATGATTTATTGAGCGTATGGATCTGCTCTTATCTTTATGTCCCGACATAGTTTCTGATAGGTAAAAGGTTAGCCCTGGAAGCTGCGTGTATTGGCTCCTATTTAAAATGCATCACTATCTTAATGTTTCTCCGTGTTATCTGCGGTGTCAAGGTCCCCTCCAGAGTGACTGTGTCATTGTTTACCAAGTGTTGTGTGGCCCTTCCCTTGGCACCGCGGGGCCCTCACGTAGCTTAATGGACCTGCTCCGCTTCCACGATAAAACAAACACAAGAGCCTGTCCCATAAAGTCAAAAATTGATAAGCCAAGAGCTCAACCGCTGTATCTGCGGCATGAAACTCTGAAAATCCATTATTTCAGATTAGTTTATTTTGGGGAGATTATTTTGGGAGCATCACTGCATTGTTTACTCTTCTGAGCCTAAGAAGCTGGGGAAAAATACAAAAAACCCCTTTCTAAAAAATACTATGTACATCTGGCATGAGGCCCAAAAATATATAGGGGAAACCCCCCCACTGTCAGGTTTCACGCCCATATGGGGCAATAGCAAATTTATACCTGGAAGAGAAGATGCTGGTTTTAAGACTTGGGCAAGCAAGGGATTAAGCAGGATAATGGATTTATACAACGATGGAACGCTAATGTCATTTACTGAACTACAAGAAAAGTATGATATTCCTTCAAGGCACTTCTTTAAGTTTTTACAAATAAGAAATGTTATCTCTGTATCTCAAAACCACTCACTTACTAATTTTATTAATAAGAAGAGTGACCGTGCACTAATAGACTTGTGTCTCTTACAAGCTAAGAGAGCAATAGCTATAGGATGGAAAAATGTGAACAAACCAAATATGAATCAATATATTAAGGATCTATCAGCATGTGTTGCTATGGAAAAACTAACTAACTAGCTTTTGAAAATATCTGGGGGAGTTTCATGGAGTTTTTGAAACAAAATGTTGGTAATGATCAATAAAGACAAAGGGGGTGGGGCAACTGGAATAAGACTATAAGACTATAAAGTGGAGTAGCCCAAGATTTCTGTACATTATAATTACGGTAACATCTGTATCTTCACCTCTGTTTTAATTACGTTTTTATTTACTTGCCTTTACTTCATTTGGTGGTAAACTGTATTTGCTGCCAAGACTGGCCTTTTTTTTTTTTTGATTTGTACTGTTTGTTATAATTGAAAAACCCCAATAAAAATATTGTTAAAAAAAACAAAAACAAAAACAAAAAAAAAAGAAAAAGAAATGGCAGATAGAAAAGGAGCTAGGCTAAATAGAATATTATATATCATTGGAAAGCTCTTGTTGAGCTCAGATGGTTAAAAGAAGATATTTGTGATCATAAACAAATTTCAAATAAAGTGGAACATCCAAAAGACTTAAGAGAAAAGCCTACATTCAATTTGGTGCCAAAAGGGGCACAATTGCACTTTTATAGAATATACATTTTATGAATCTCAGTTTCTGTAGCCATCCTGCGGAGGAACCTCATCTTGCCCGCTTTTATCTGTAATCTCATTATTTTGGCCCATAGATGCTTGAAAAAAATTCACAAACAAAATGCAAATATTACAAAAAATATGATGTGGATCTCAATTTCCAAAACACATGACATTTTATTTGATTGTGGATAGTGGAATATATGCATTGTATGGATGTGGATTGTCTTCTGCGGTTTGCTTTGATTTATGGCCAATAAACTCTTCCGGACGTCAGGTCCCTCTTTGTGCTTTGTGTCTCCATTGTATCACCACAGAGGCGCTGTGTGATGTCAAAACCTTCCCCACCGAGAAACACAATTCCAAGAAAACCGGCAGTTTAATGGTTTAATGTTTGATCCGCTGTTATTGTTATTGCGCAACCCCTTTAGACCTCCTATCAGGTCCAGAGATCAGGCCTCGACTGCCAAAGGTCAGTGGAAGAACGTGACATTTTCAGTCTGATCTGGATATCACTCATTCTGACTCATCAGCTGCGTTTCATTTCCTTGATTCCTACCTAACATGAGCTTAACATCAGTGAATTTCATATTACATCCTAATTCCTACTTCAACTTACACTGTCTATCGGTCTGTGACGCCACACATGCAGTGACTCTACAGTCCAGCTGATAACACCAGTGGTAGATACGTATTATATTTAATTACTGACTGGTCCAGAATGACAGGATACACATTCAGAATGACTCAGTGGCCTCCTTTCTATTCTTATCAGTGAGGAAATGCTGCCTGACACGCAACCACTGCTCTCTGAAGCCCAGCTGCTGATATTAACACTTATCACTGACTGGCATATGGCTTCTCCACTGCATAACTGGCATAACACACTCTTTTCTTTGTGTTTTGTGCACAAATGTTTCACGTCAAGTTCGGTTAAGCCGGGGTCACACTACATGACTCCCGGCCTGATTGTAGCCACCCCTTGGCCGTCCGGACTGATTTTCAAGTGCTAGTTTAAGACGGTCGTACAGATGTTCTAGCTTCAAACCAGTCAGTTTGATTTTGAGTCTTGTAGTGTGAGCTGGTCATTGACACAAATATGAATGAGGGTTTGGGGGGTTGCGTGGCGAGGCGGAACTCGGGTAGTGTGTGATCCCAATCTTAACCTCGGCGTCTAGTGTGTGTTCCTCTAGAATGTCAAGACGAAACAAGGCAACGGTATACATGCCCCCCCCCCCCCTCTCCCAATGGGCCAATCACTAACCAATATGTCATCTTGAAAATCATGATGGATGCAACCGTTCTCCAAGCATCGTTTTTGAGACATTTATTCCTGTAGTCTTTTCAAATAGAAGCTATAGAGAACCGGGAAGCTTCGAATGGCCGGAATCAACTTCCAATTCATCGTCCATTTCGCACTTGCCAGGCGGAGCTATTCTTCATGAACCTGAACCACATCAGTAGAGAAGCAAGGGAGTGTGGAAATCTGATTGGCTGTTGACGGCAGATTCCTGTGACTACACTGACTGAGTTTCCCTAGTTGCTCACGTATGTTATTCTGGTGAATCGGTGATTGAAGTGTTGCTGGTCAGATATGCTGGAAGTGTGCTGGTAAAGCACCGAAATAGATTTGGTACTGGGCCAGTTTCCAAGGATGCTGGCAAGACCACACCTGCACATTCCCCCTCCTACACAATCAGGACTGCAATGAATCTAGTTGAAAGCCACCTGTCTTGTGCAATGAACCAAGCCCAGTAAAGGAGGCTTGGCGCAGAGGTAGTCCATTTACAAAGAAATTCACATAAAACATTTCTGATGGGAAGCGCCCTTATTTGAGCTGCCACACACACACACACATGCTTTATTACTAAAAAAAAACAAAAAAAACAAACCGCTGACAGGAATGCCTCACAGTCCCACAGCACAGAGTGTTTGTTGTCAGGTCGGTTGGTATCTGGATGCTGCAGCAGCGCCAAAAAACCATTCCGCCTGTGATTCCTCCGCTGTGTCGGAGTTGTCAACAGATGTAAGAGTAAGTGTAAACACAAGCGGAGCCGAGGTCGGATTCGTTTTATCGCTCCTTTCGACTTGTCATCACCGCGCTCGCATCCCGGATTTCGGGGAAGCTTTGTTTGGAGATAAAAGCAGTGAGAACATCAGCATCTGAATCAAAGAGGTTTATCCTAAAATACTGCAAATATGTTTTGGAAAAGTGCTGCCATTCCCGTCTGTTCTTTAACTGTGTTTGTAGTGGGTATTTGATTATCATTACATTACAAGTCTCTACTATTCCCATAATATGCTTTGCTTTCATGCTCAGTATCAGTGTCCTCTGTACTCCTTTTTACAGCTATACCATTACATGATACTGCATTAATGATGTATTAATGCAAGTATTTCATGTGTGAGTTTAGTAGTATGTGTGTATGTGAGTGTTTCATACATGTGTGTGAGAGAACTGTAAACTTTGAATAAAGCCTTCATAGTTCACATTCCTGGTAAAGACCTGTGTTCACTGTGTATACCTGCCTGTACTGAAGTAGTGGATGGAGTCAGCTGAAGGTTTGGGTTTGGCTGCAGTGCTGCGGGGGAACTGGTTGGGGGCGCTGCTGTTCACACACACAAAGTCACATACAGCCATAGAAAAGTCAATGAGGTTGAATGAAGAAAAGGTAAATAATGAAAAGTCCTTTAGTTTTTAACTTTTTTAACATTGTCTGCTCTTTCCGTTTTAGTGTGAATTGTACATACTGTGTTGATTCTATTCTATTCTATTCTATTCTGTTCTGTTCAGCTGGACACTTAAATGTTCACTACAACATATACAGTAAATGTGAATTAACTTGGCTCTGATTCTGCTTCAAAACTGCTTATCTTCTCTTGGGCTTTATGCGTATTTCAACATATTCAGTGAAAACAATCCTGCATGCTTCACTCTGACGTGTCCCCAGTGAAAAATTTATATTTGGACTTCCAACTCATCATTAAATCAGGGTTCCTATGGGACATGAAAATCCTTGTGCATCCTCTGTGGATGATTTGACCATGATTTCTTGACTTTACAAGATCAGTAAAAAGAAATGAGGCCTCTATGATGTAGAATTTTGACCAATATCAAGTCTTACCCCAAAACATGCCCATTTTGATTCGTTGAAATTCATCAAACAAGACCTTAAAAGTCTTGAAAGTCAAAAATGAAAAATCCTTGAATTTGATGTACGAGTGAGTGTGGGAACAGTGTTAAAACATTTCATCGGACGACTTCATCTATCTGGGCGTGTGTGTGTTTTGACAGAGCTTGTGTGAAAGATAAATATGGGGACTTATTGGTGAGACCCTTTTTGTTGCGACACACACACACACAGAACTGTAACCCTGCTGGCTAATGCTGTGTTTACAGTCTATTGTTTGCCAATTAAGATTCCATCATCCCCGGCCTGTCAGTGGAGCTGTTAAACGTGACAGTACCCCTCCCTGCTTGTCCAGGCATTAAACCTCCATTCATCCGCTGACTGCTACGACTCCGAGATAAGACCTTTTACTACTCCAGACCTAATAAATCACTGCACAACAAATAGTATTCTCTCAGGGAGGAGCGGGGATTTATGTTGCCTTCACATGCTGTTGGAAATGTAGCAATCGCGACTAGAACGCGTGCGGTAAATACGATTAGGAAAGGCAGAGTTTTCTATGATTGTAACATTTAGAGGGTGGAGAGCATGCAAGACATATCAACAACTGACTTTAGAAGTGATGCATTCACAACAACTTTTCACAATTCAATAAATTAAAACGTTATCAGATTTATGCCCGATGTGCGTTTTCTCTTCTTATTTCTGCCACTGCAGCACAAAGCAGTTCTTTGTCGTTGGATTCCTAAAATAGAACGATAGCCATCAGAACAACTACTTTTGTGAAAGAGTCCATTTTGTGAATGGGCTCAGGAGCTCAGATGTAGGAGCTGACAAGGAGCACTTGAAGGCAGCGTCAGGCCTCGATACCTAATTAGGAAATTATCGTACTAAGTAGTGCTGCATTCATGTGCTTTTTCTGGTCGGAAATAAAAACCAACCATGGAGGCGATGAAGCGTACTTATGGATTGTTTGGTTTTCTTTTAACAGACGAGTGGTTTTCAACCTGGGGATCGGGACCCCCCCAGGGGGTCGCAAGATCATTTTGGGGGGTCCTGAGATAATTTATGTGGAAAAAAAAAACATTTCTACTATACAAATGTATTGTCATGTCTATTTTTTTCAGAGTTTTCTCAAATTTCTGCTCTTTTCTTGTGAAATACTGGATGAGTTTCAGCCTCTAGGCCTCCTGTGATAATGAATCAAATGAAATCACCTGAAAAGGAAGTAGGCATCGCTTCGTTTTAAGGGGTCACAAGCCAAAAAGGTTAAGAACCACTGACTCCACTGATCTAGACTCCTGATTTCCCCGTTTTCATTGCTTGACGTTCAAGTGGAACTTCCCAGTGGGAAACCCGTGTGTCCGATAATCCCGACAGCACATGAAGGCACAGTAAGCCCAGTTGATGCACAGCAGGATTCTGGGATCTGCGGTTTCTATTGCCAAGTGGATGCCTTTCCAAATATGTGTCTCCATAGTAGTGGAACTATTCAGGAGATTGATTAGCTGTTAGATGCCATGATTCATTGACTCTGTGATACCAGAGAGCGAACATTGCCATGGTTAATGCCTAAGGAAAAACAGATACACAGAGAAAGAGAGAGAGTCCTTAAACAGTTCCATGTTATATTATAATGTCAAAAGTTATATTGTAATGTTAAAGGTTCCCTGAGAGTCAGTGTGTAATTGCTGCGAAATGTGTTGATTGTTGACACACATTAAAAGGACATTATCAGCAATACTGAATGAATAACAACATTATAGACAGCGAATCCATTATTTGATTATTATTGTTATATAGTGACTGTAATTAATGTGGTCAATCTAGTAGGATGTAGGAGTAGGATGAGAACAATATGGAGATTTGAAGGCTGATGCCGATATTTTCTGAACTGAACTGAAAATTTTATTTAATTTTATTTAATTTATCTGAACTGAACTGCACTGAACTCAACTCAACTCAATTGAATTTCAATTATCTGAAGTGAATTGAGTTTAATTGAATAGAACTGAACTGAACTGAACTGTTTTGAATTTCAATTATCTGAATTGAACTGAACTAAATTTGAACTGACCTGAACCGAGAGAGAGACAACTTTAACTCGCAGCACCTCAAAATCCCGTTTGTGTCCCCCCCACTCTTTAACCGCAAAAATCGTGCTTAATACGCTACTGTTTGGCCAGCCGTCAGATTCTGGCTGAGAATGTGAATTGAGCTGCTGAGTGTAAGGCCCTGATATACTCCAAAAAATTGCCATGGATGAGTAGCGGACACGGACAGCCTGCCTACACGGTTCTATAGTACATTTTGGCGTCTGTGGACCAGTGTTGCCAACTTGGCGACTTTGTCACCAGACTTTTCAGACCCCCTGGAGACTTTATTTCTCAGAAGTGACTAGCGACAAATCTGGTGACTTTTTCTGACCATGGGAAGCAATGTTAATGTGTTGAATCCCAAAGCATTGGTACAGCTGATGCCGGTTTTCTCTACTTGCTTGTCTAATCCAGAGCGGTCTGATGATCACACACACAGCGTAGCTCCTCCCTCTGCTGAGAGCAGGGACTGTAGGATAGGGTCCACTTTGTAATTGTTACCGGCGTACGCGTTCAGTAAAGTTGTGGGTTAAACAATACAGAAAGTAAGACAGTTTTTCTTATGCATATTTAGTACTATCCTGGCAGAATTTAGCATGATGACCAACTTAATTATTTCCCGGATTTTGTATCGGTTACCGTAGTCCCTAAATGTATGTAGAAATGCAGGAAATGGGATTCAAATCATAATTTGTTTTCTTGGGGAGTACCTCCAGACTCTCTGTTTTATTATGCCCCCCCCCCCACTTCTCAAACCAAAGTTACGCCCTTGCTTGGGTTAACAGCCCACCTGCTGCCTGCCTGCTGCACTGCATTCTCCACCATTTCACAAGCCTGCTAGAACAAAGCACAATTACCTTAATCTCCTGAAAAATGTCCCATCTCGCCATTATATACTTATGAGGAGAGAGAGTGTGTGTGTGTGTGTGTGTGATTGTGTGACTGTGTCGAATTGGGAAATATACCGCTTAATTATCCTTTTCCAAGACTGTGTTGGGACTTTGCAGGAAGGCATGCCGGCACACATGCCTTTCCTATAACCTCCCCACAACCTGCAGCTATACATCATGCGGCCTGGAGTCCTGACAGAATAATTGGTTATTAAATGATGAGCTGGGAAGTAAAAAAAAAAACCATGACATTTCCAAAAGTGCCCGAGCCTTTCATGTGGTTTCATTACGCACGGATAACGCTAGCGTGGGATCTTTACGTTTGTTGCTATGGCGACGACGGCTACACACCGCACGCCTGGCTGCTGTTGTGACTGGTGCGTGTGTGGCCTAGCAACGCGCTCGCATACTGTACATACACACACACACACACACCCAGGGAAGCCCTTTACGTGTGTGAGCAAGAGGTGTGACGTATTTTCCTACACGCACATACACACAAGGAGCAGGAGGCGGAAGTGTGTGTGTGTGTGTGTGTGTTCGAATGGGTGTGAGGGCTTAAAGTTCAGAACTAGAAGGAATTCTTTCCGGCTTGCTGTCCGACTGGTTTTCCGCCTGGCTGGAGAAGGGAATTACCAGTCAGTGTTGGACACATACACACACACACACACACACACACACTTAGATTCTGCAGGTAGGGCTTTTTCCTACCTGTTGTATATTAGAAGGAGCAGGGGTGGAACAAGATCCACAGCCGCTAAAGACTTTCTTTAAATCAAAATAATGATTTTCTCTCCACACACATTTACTGTACCTCAGCAGCTCCCAAGTGTGTGTGCACGTGTGTGAGTGTGTGTGTGTGTGTGTGTGTGTGCCTCCCTACCCCTGCAACTTCTCCCCCAGGCTGTTCCTGTACCAGAATGTGCGTTTGTCATGGTGATACACCAGGCAACGCTGTCAGCAACAGAACACAGAGTGAAACGCATGGTCAGAAATCAGTTCTAGTGGTTTCTGGCAACAACTTATTCCCATGTAATCCTATGTGATCTTATATATAGTAGGCTATGCACTCTTATTAAGTATGTTCTGTGCATCAGTGCCAGGGACCCCAAACAGATCCATCACAAGGCTGGTGATACACTGGTGGGCAACTTTTTGGGCAATGATGTCGGGAGACTTAGTTGCATGATTTACGACACTGCAAAAATGTCCATCCTAACAAGTCATTTAGTCATTTTACACTTTTGTGTTACCTTTCAACACAAGATATGTTAATAACGGCACATGTTGTGTTAAAATGTCAAATGAAAAGTATGACCAATGACCAAAAAAGACACACAGATTAAGGTTAAAATGACACATTCTTTTTAAGAGTGCACATTTGTAATTTAAATCATATTTTTTCATAAAAACAAGTGAATAATTCTGCCTGTGTGGTGAGATGATTCCGCTTGTTTCCCGTGCAATGCCACTTGTTTCAAGTTACAAGCATCTTGAAACGAGTCAGCTCACTCCTCTACTATCAAGAGAATGACACTTCATTCAAGAAAAAGAAAGAAAACAAGCTGGTTTACATTGGAATGAATGCAGTGATAGATACAGTATAGTGTGGAGTCCCATAGATGCGTCAGTCAGGATTTATCACTGATCACCTCAGGAGGGAGTCGAGAGCAACAGTTTATGATGATCCTTCCTGATAATGTGGGTAGAACACACACACACACACACACACACACACACACACACAGCAATGCATGGGCTTGTTTTCTACTTAGCTCTAACATTTATTCAACATTCATTCACTCAACATTCAACATTTACACTGTTTGCCTACATACACTCTGACTAGGCTCACAGTACTTTCCTCATTCCTGAACAGTGCATGTGCGTATGTGTGTATTTGTGTTTATGCGTGTGGTTGCATGTGGTTGTAACTCAATCGTCATATTTGCCAAAATAGCACCGGCACAGCACAAACACACTCTGCTGACATGTCAAAGCATTGTCTGATTGCCTTCAGCCATCACACACACACACACAAACCAGTTTGCACGCTACCATAGTGACAGTGAATAGTAGCAGCGTGAGTCATCAGGCAGCTCACATAGTTCCAGCGGCCATCCTCCTACACACACACACACACACACACATCCAAACACGTGTAGGCAGGCACACACATAGGCATGCAAGCAGGCAAGGAAAAAAAAGCACATGCACACACACACACACACACACACACACACACACTTGGCCACGCTGCATGCTGAGTGCTTTCCAAGTCCCTGTGGCGTTACCTTGTGGCACCACTTTGCTGACATGCGAGCTATGCGCCTCTCAATGCACGCCGCCATTATGCCGCGGCTTCTCACACTTCACACACCTCAGCGTGGAGGATATGGGGGGGGGGGGGGCGACTCTGACAAGTGTGTTATTAGGGCAATGAAACGTCTCTGAACGCATGCGGGTTTTGTAGGGCTGCGATATATATACGACACAGATCATCTGAGGACAGGGCAGGTCATGAGACAGGTGTGTGTGTGTGTGTGTGTGTGTGTGGAATGGAGGGCAGGAGTGTGTGTGCATGTCTGGCAGCATATATGGAGAATGTGTGTGTATGTGTGTGTGCGCTTTCATGTTTTGGAAGTGGGAAGATTCCTTCAGAGACGAAGCTGCTGCACGCTGTTTTGTGCGTAAAGCGCTTTCACACTTTATAGACAGTAATATATAAAAAAAAAAAATCACATTCAAATGCATTGCACTGTACATTGCTGTTCTGTACATTTGCACACATGCGAATTACAGAGCGGTTTAAGTGATATTGCATGTTATTCCTATGGGGTAAGCTGGTTCAGTCTGTGTTTAGTACCCTGTCACCTTTTCCATCTCTTGCAGTTCATTCTCTATGAGGCTTTATGAGGGGATGAACGCAGCTCTTCCCTTGTCTCTGGCCCGGAGACAGCAAACTGTCTTATGTCATAGGGATAGCATGTGATATATAGGTAGTATCCCCTTTAATAAGAGCCAGGATGTCAGACACAGCCCTAATGGCAGGGTGAGCTGCATCAACGGCAAACCCAGACGGTGTTTGTTAGGGTTCCACCGATATGGGATTGTGAAGGCTGATATTTTTGGATTGAAGCTACAGCCGATATTTTGTGTCGTCAATATTTTTTTTAAATTTGACCCTTTTCATGCCAGAAAGATGCAAAAAATGATTCAGCATTTCCGCTAGAATTGTGTTCTTGTCAGGGTGGAGAAGCCTCTAAAGTAGCATTTAGAGCATCATGGGACACTAAAACCCTCCATTAAAAGCCAAATTAATGAACTTCTTTTAGGTGTGTTAAAAATGAAAATAATGAGAAAAACATATTGACTAGCTGTGGTCAGAGAGGAACCGCCATCATATCAGAGGGGGATCATATTTTTAAGAAAAGGCCAATACTGGCCCGATCAATCAGTCAAACCTTCGTATGTGTGTTCATTTTTTATTTCATTTTTTGTGATATTTTAACTCAAAATCTGTGGAAACATGGCTTTATGTAGGTGAAAGTTTCCGCAAGTCTGCACAAATTCAGTTAGGGGCCCATGTGATGAGACAGGCAGACATCAGAACACTGCTTGAGGCCTGAAACTGAAACAGAGGTTGTCTATGTGAGGTACGCGGCAGTAATGCAGGTCTGTGAGTGACTGGATAATCCCATCTTTTCTCCGGGGGCCCGAACGCATCGCAGCTCCCTGTACCGCGGGTTCGGAGCGGGGGGGAAAGCAAGCGTAAATGTCAGTTTTAAACACTGCCATTTACCCCAACAACTATAATCAGCCTGTTTGTGCTGACACACACGCTCCGACACACACACACACACACACACACACACACACACACACACACACACACACACACACACCACCGCCACCTCTACCATGCTGCTTCCTCTCGTCTTTACACCTACATCTATTTTCTCACCACGGACAACAGGTTTATTTTCAGAAGTTAGTTTCATTTTGACGATGTAGTTTCACCAAAAGATGGGACCAGCTCTTTCTCACACACACACACACAATATATATATATATATATATATATATATATATACTCAAAGGCTGCTCTGTTCATTGTGTTTCACTGGACATCATCAGTAGCCAAAGTCTGTCTCTCTCCTCCTCTCTTCTCCCCTTTCTCTTTGTCTCTCTTCATCTCTCTGTCTCTGTCTCTATCTCTTTCTGTGTCTCTGTCGATCTCTCTTTGTCTTCGTCCCGCTCTCTCTCTCGCTTGTCAGGAGTCAATTAGAAGCATGTGTTCTTCGGGGGTCTGGGGGGGGGGGTTATTTCTGATCCGTCCTCTTTAAAGCAGCTACCACTCTCCAACCACATCACATCGCGGCTGAAGATGGGGGGAGGAGAGAGAGAGAGAGAGAGAGAGAGACTCCATCTGACCTATTTACATTGAGTTGTTATGATTAGGCACAAGCCAGCATGCAATTTGCAGATTATTCCCCCCTTTTTTTTTTTTTTTTTTTTTTTTTTTAAATAAGAGGGTAGGCCTGATCCTGGAGACAAGGCTTCAGAGGCTTCTGAGGGGAGAAGGGGGGGGGGGGGGGGATGAAAAAAAAAAAAGTGGGTTTTGGTGGAAAAGAGAAAGTAAAAATAGAACACACCCCGCCACATAATGACACGATCGACAAAAATAGCACACGCACACACGCACACACACACACACACACACACACATACACAGCAATCCTAGAAAGATGAGGTGGGGAGGGGAGGGGGGACGGGGGGGGACGGGGGGGGGACCCCACATGTGGCAGCAGCGGAGACAGAAAGAATCTTTTAGTCATCTCCGCAAGGCCGGTCGTTACCGCCGCGTGCGTCCTCCGGATCTCGAAATAGCGAATAAAAAGAGAAGCCCGCCCGCAGAAGAGCCCCGTCTGAATATGTTTCATGTCAGAAATCAGCGAGGGTGACATTAACTGCCACAACAGTTCCTTTGGACTTTTTTCTGTTTCGACGGCTGCCAGATAATAACAGCTTTAGGCCCGGTTATGATGCAGATCTGATGAAAATAAAAGACAGTATCTAAATCTAAATAACGAAAGCACACGAGAAGAGGTTTTCAAAGGCATGAGAAACAGTTGTAATAGCAGTGCTTATATGTTCATTATATATTATATATGTTATATGTTATATGTTGTCCCTCATGACATTCAAAACTGGCGAGCTTCCGGTCACAAGCCCACTTCTTGAAGATTTACGGAAGGCCAAAGCTGCCACATTGCTACATTTTGTCAGAAATAACCTCTGTGTGGGCTTCTGTTGCTCAAGAATGATGCATATGGATGACCATATTCTATCACAATATAGCCTATTTTGAGCATAGACAGGCTAATCTATGGAGGTTAAAGGTTAACGCAAAGTGTGAATGGAGAAAAGTCCCTGAATGGATGAATAAATGGTGACGAAACAGACTGACGATAATGAACAGGACATCTTCCCGCTTCACTTGCCACTTTTGATTTCATTTTGAAAAAAAAAATACAAAATACTACATAAATTGCTTCACTCTGACATCACTGCATAGCACACTGTCACAGCACTTCCTCCATGGTCGAACCAGAGTTGACCCCTGTGACGCACTGTCAGGCCTCGCTGACCACTGATGACTCTCACTTTCTCCTCCCTCCTGTTGTGACTGAGGAGGAGTGGTTACAGGTAATGCAGTCATTGGATTACAAAAAACTGGTAAATGTGCATTTAAAAGAAGAAGAAGTAGGTGTTAAAATGTTGGGAGTACACAAACCATTTTGAAGGGAAAATCTAAAAAAAAAAGTAAGATTTTGGCCGAAAATTAGTATTATACAGTATATCATTGGAAAGGTGCAAAAAGGGTGCCATGTCTGAGTGCTGCTAAAATGGGACACTATAATGTGCTATACCTATAGTCATAAAAAGTGTTACCAGAAAAGTGTGAGGATTTATTATAGCTGAATTTAAGATTAATACCATAATTAGTTTTGGCTGTTTACAATGAAATTACAAATCCCTGTTGGAGTATGACTTGTTTGAAACATGTTACTTCAGCCTTAAGCTCATAGGCATGCAATGCACAAAGAGATATGTTGTTTTTAGATACCGACTGACTTTTAATGTTGAATTTAGGCCTAAATGTAAACATTTTACAAAATGAATATTTTTGTGGAATATCAATTTTCTGAATCCAAGCTGTGTAAAAGTATGACACTGGAGACACTAGAGATGCACTAATTTAAAGTTTCCTGTGAAATTAGGAAAATGCTCCTTTTGCCCTAAACCCTCATACCATCATAATGTCCTAACTTCATTTTAAACATCTAGAAATAACGGTTGATGCTGGTTGTAAGTGATGCCTGTAAACATACTATAGATTCTAGAGGCAAAGTAACTCAAATCAAAGCTGAACCAAAAAAATAACTGAAAGTAGTGTGTGATTCATTGCATTCAAATTTTCCAGTAAATTGCATCAATGATAGATTGCTCAGTGCTCGGTGATCTGCAACGAAATTTCACTTTGACAGTAGCTGAACTGTGCATAGGAGGTCAAAAGGTCATAACACCTTTGTCATATTCGGTAGTGGCTGCGGTTTACCAACGTCACCGTGACACTCTGACACTCTGGATGAACCTGACTTTAGAAAGGTTTCCCTCCATCTCTAACCCTATGTGTTTGCCCGTTCATCTGCTCATTATCCTATTCCATTTTACCCATCCATCCACACACGTGCATACATACAATACATCCATCTGTCCATACATACATATATACAAGTATACAAAATATTAGGACCAATTTCCTCATACTGAGTCAAAAGTCTAAAGGCTTAAACATCGATCTTTCACCTGTTTCCTTCTCTTTCCATTCATCTGCATCTCCTGTTATTGACTGACCTGGGATTAATAGTTGAAATCAATATGAACAACCTGGACTGCCATGGTCAGTCTATATGCATGCATGTCTTATACTGTAGCTTCGGTTTCATTGCGAGTCAGCAGAGATCACTGGGCGTGACAAACAGGCTGTTACCCAGACTGCACAGAGACATATTTACTGGAAATGCCCACAGAGCTTCCTTGTTTTAAACTGAACGTTACTCATCGTCTATAAGTTGGCCTGCAGATTTGCACGTATGGACTGCAAAAGTACCCAGAGCCATAGATAGGGTGTGGTCTTGTTGTACTCTCGATGTTGCTCTAAGTCACCATGGTTAGATGTCCGACACGACACAAGTTACTTAGTAGCAGCCAGGAGTGTAGTGGAGGGTAAACCTTCCTAAATTCAGTTTAACCACCTTTTTTATTTGCAGAATAGAGTTTACCCACCTTGTTACGCTAAAATAAATCTTTATAACTTAAATTCATAGTATACATCATAGCAAGTATTATCACACAAGGGGAAAGAAAGTATAAATGAATGCTTTTTTGTGAAAATATAACACATCAGCAATTGTTTGCCATATGATGATCACCATAGTTTACCCACTTGTTTAATTACTACTGCATCCCTGGTAAAAGGTAACAGTCATGAAACTCTGGAGCGTTTACTCCTTTAGTTCAGTTCTGACATTCAAACTCAGGTTGTACCAAATAATGGCACTGACATGCCTGAAAATGAAACCAACTACAGGAAACAACCAGAAAACACAAGGGATTATGGGTACAGGGCAAACCATAGTCCGGACTGATGCTCATATTCAGCTATTCATGTGTTCTTAACTGGTATGAACACCACAGAAGGGAAATTACTTAGCTAAAAATTACAGAATCAGATTTGTTTTGACCAAAATCTCCAACCTGGCAGGATGACAGATCATCACAACTCTGTCCAATAAACAAGCTACTTGTGGGTCCATGTGACTTTTGTTTACAAGCCAATTTTCAATTATAATTGGGCTGTTGGGCTAAATTAACCAAATCCAAAAATGCTACAAAGTTAGCTTTCCCACTATGGTTCACACTAAAGAAAACAAATGTAAATGTGATCGCACCCTAAGTCTCTTCACTGACCAGGACCTTTGTTTTTTCTCTTCCTCAAAACACGACTAACCCTAACCCTAACCCGACAAAGCAACGATGTCACACATTTGTTTCACACACCCATATGTTACAACCTGGCTCAAGGAAGTAACAAAGGAAGGGAGCTATATGCCGAAGTAAAAGTTAAAACAATGATTTATTAGCTAAAACTAAGGGGTAAACAAACTACATCAAACCAAAAGAACAGAACAAAAGGTGTGCATAGGTGAGGAGGGAGAGAGACACTGATAGTCCGAAGGCTTTTAAAGGCCAAGTAGTACACCGGGCCCAGGTGCACTCCAATCAGCCTAAACGACGACCCCACCCACCAGGCTCCTGCAAAACACGGAGCCAGGAGAGCAGGAGGGCCGTCACAAGTTAATGCCAGAATTGTTTATTTCTGACCAATACAATTTCAAAGGGCCTGTGGGTGGGGTAGGTTCAGGAAAACAGTTCACGCAGTTCGGCGGCAGACATGAGGCCCGTCTCCACCTCCAGGATCTGACAGTCAGTGAATCTCAAGTCCTGCCTCCTGCCGGGACACTCCTCCTCCTCATACCCATTCTGCTGGTTAACAATGGCCACCGGCTGCCGGTTGACCACTGGTGCTCGATGCTGGAACTGAACAGCTGCAGCCTGTTGGACGCCATTGGGTGCCCACTGGTAGAAAGGAATGGGTCCTTGCCACTGGATGACACCGGGTGCCCAAGATAATTCAACATGAAATCACCATCAATTACAAATCAAAATGTGACTGACTTTGACGTTGCTTTGTAGTGCACACGCACATGTTAACGTTGCACATTTTCCCTCACTCATAATTGTCACTGTATGGCCCCACCCATAACAGAGAGACGAGTGCCTCTGCATCCTTCAGTGAGTTCCTTGACACAAGCGGCAAACGCTATTGTGACTCAATATCAAATATCATAGATAAACACATGGGGATTAAGGATGACTTTAGTTTGACAACAGACTCTACAGCTTCTTTGTCTCTCATGGGAGGTGAGCTGCTCAGTGACACTGTGCTGGCTTATAGCTTCGATGAATGGCTGTCCGTCCAGTGAGTCACATCTCAAACACTGGAATGGAGAGCTAAAATCAATAACAGGTGCAGTGATGAGTCCTCACAGAGAGCACAAAGACAGAGAAACACATGCAATGTATCTGTGCTGCTGTGTAGCTCAATGGGTAGAAGGCACTAACACAGCCAGGGTTAGGGGTTCAACTCCCTATAGCAAGGCGCTAACACAGCCAGGGTAAGGGGTTCAACTCCCTATAGCAAGGTGCTAACACTCCCAGAGTTAGGGGTTCAACTCCCTATAGCAAGGTGCTAACACTCCCAGAGTTAGGGGTTCAACTACCTATAGCAAGGCGCTAACACAGCCAGGGTTAGGGGTTCAACTCCCTATAGCAAGGTGCCAACCCTGCCAGCGTTAGGGGTTCAAGTCCCTATAGCAAGATAGCAAGGTGCTAACACTGCCAGGGTTAGGGGTTCAACTCCCTATAGCAAGGCGCCAACACTGCCAGGGTTAGGGGTTCAAGTCCCTATAGCAAGGCGCTAACACAGCCAGCGTTAGGGGTTCAACTCCCTATAGCAAGATAGCAAGGCGCTAACACTGCCAGGGTTAGGGGTTCAACTCCCTATAGCAAGGCGCTAACACTGCCAGGGTTAGGGGTTCAACTCCCTATAGCAATGCGCTAACACTGCCAGGGTTAGGGCACTCGCACTTGGGAGCTGCACAGAAAGTCTTTAATACAAAGTCCCTCAAACTAGGCAGAACAAAACAACTGCAGTAGCTCGGGTTTACCACGTGTTATTTATAGAGCTTGTGTTTTAACTTTGACAAATATGAGAACTACCCACAAGAACAAAATGAACTCGGAGCAGACAATTTATGACCTGGGACGGTTTGCCAGTATTACGTAGTGCATGCACACGCACACGCACACACACACACACACATTCAGGAGAACCTGCAGATGTACTTTTTGATAATAGGTCATGTTGGGTAACAGGTTGTGCATGTATGGGGTAATGAACATTTGGCTGGTTAATACAGGATACATCGTGTTCCCTGAAGGCTGGGTGTCTTGGCTCCTGGCTGCAGCCAAAGACAGTTCTTAGCGAACAGAAAGAGAACAAGAGAGAGAGAGAGAACTTTGCTTGTTCCTTACCCACTGCAGCTTTTTCACATTTTAAACCATTTTATAACTCACATTTCATATTTCTTACCCTTTTAGGTTTAGGGGTTCAACTCCCTATAGCAAGGCGCTAACACTGCCAGGGTTAGGGGTTCAACTCCCTATAGCAAGGCGCTAACACTGCCAGGGTTAGGGGTTCAACTCCCTATAGCAAGGCGCTAACACTGCCAGGGTTAGGGGTTCAACTCCCTATAGCAAGGCGCTAACACAGCCAGGGTTAGAGGTTCAACTCCCTATAGCAAGGCGCTAACACTGCCAGGGTTAGGGGTTCAATTCTTTATAGCAAGGCGCTAACACTGCCTGGGTTAGGGGTTCAATTCTTTATAGCAAGGCGCTAACACTGCCAGGGTTAGGGGTTCAAGTCCCTATAGCAAGACGCTAACACAGCCAGGGTTAGGGGTTCAACTCCCTATAGCAAGGCGCTAACACTGCCAGGGTTAGAGGTTCAACTCCCTATAGCAAGGCGCTAACACTGCCAGGGTTAGGGGTTCAATTCTTTATAGCAAGGCGCTAACACAGCCAGGGTTAGAGGTTCAAGTCCCTATAGCAAGACGCTAACACAGCCAGGGTTAGGGGTTCAACTCCCTATAGCAAGGCGCTAACACAGCCAGGGTTAGAGGTTCAACTCCATATAGCAAGGCGCTTACACTGCCAGGGTTAGAGGTTCAACTCCCTATAGCAAGGCGCTAACACTGCCAGGGTTAGGGGTTCAATTCTTTATAGCAAGGCGCTAACACGGCCAGGGTTAGGGGTTCAACTCCCTATAGCAAGGCACTAACACAGCCTGGGTTTTATTCCCTGTGTAGATACATGGGTAGAGCATTTTGACCTGAAGCACCCACAAATTGGAATTTGTCACCTTTTCCACTCAACTAGATAATATTGGCAAATTTTAAGGCCAAAAATATAAAGTTCTGAATAGCGTAATGGATGATCATATTCTTGAATGATCTCATTCTGCCACTGCGTTCATGTCTATTTTTCTATACATTGAATGAAATCGGGTCTTCTCTCTACAGGCTGATGATGTGATTTTGTTTATGTCCTGCATGAACTGTAATGATCGTAATGTGATTTATAATCCTTACAATGAATCTTACAGCCCTAACCAAAAAGACTGTGCGATATTTTATTTTCTCCCACTTCCTCACCTGTCACCATCATGATTTTATTCCATAAAGGGGCGGCTCAATGTCGGGATCCTGGAAGGAAGTCTGGAGTGTTTTACATCAAATGTGATATAATGACGAGGTAGAATTACGTCACTGACTCAGTTGCTTAGCAAATTTGCGTTTGTGTGTTTTGGCAACACGTCAATTCAGTAATTCATATTGCAGAGGTACTGTGGGTCAACATGACTTGCAAAGAAGTACTGGTTAATTAATAACACTGTGGCCACATGGTGATGACGGAGGGCTATTGTTTGAGTGTGCATCTGAAGTGATTGTAACTGTACAAACAGGATTTTACATGTTGCTGAAGTTAGATTTAAAATTTGAAGTGGATACTATGACATTTTTTCAATACATAATTCAACAGGTGATATTATTATTGCTCTATGGGATGTGGAAATTGTAACATTGTACACTGAATGCGGATGCAACCTTATTATTCTAATCTGTAATTATGTGTAATATGAGTAAAGGTGTGGTTCAAGTCACATGAAAAGCTACAGTCACAACTTCACACCGCTCTGTGCTGTGCTGCAGTATTAAGCTGTAGTGTCAACTAGTTTTCAACACCCATCGCCCTTATTGAACTTGGCGAGATGACTGGGAACATATTCTGATTTGCAACAACAGACAAGAGGAGGGAACGCTGCATACAGACACTCGCACTTGGGAGCTGCACAGAAACAAAACAACTGCAGTAGTTCAGGTTTACCGCGTGTTATTTATAGAGCCTTTGTTTTAACTTTGACAACATGAGAACTACCCACAAGAACAAAATGAACTCGGAGTCGACAATTTATGACATGTCTGACCTGGGACGGTTTGCCAGTATTACGTAGTGCACACACACGCATACGCACATTCAGGAGAACCCGCAGATGTACTTTTTGATAATCGGTCATGTTGGGTAACAGGTTGTGCATGTATGGGGTAATGAACATTTGGCTGGTTAATACAGGATACATCGTGTTCCCTGAAGGCTGGGTGTCTTGGCTCCTGGCTGCAGCCAAAGACAGAACAAGAGAGAGAGAGAGAACTTTGCTTTCTTGTTCCTTACCCACTGCAGAACTGACAGCTTTTTCACATTTTAAACCATTTTACAACTCATATTTCACATTTCTTACTCTTTTATAACTTCTGCAAGATCTGTCAGACTGCATTTCACATTTCAGGTTAGCAAAAGCAGCAGCATTGGTAGCGTTCTCACATTCAGCCCATGTCATGAGAAAAGGTAGAAGAGAGGCTACCTGAGAATCACTGGTGACCCAATCACCCACTACTGTACATCTCATCTATCTGACCTGTGGTTTACATGCTTTTTCACATTTTATGATTGCATGTCTTATGTTCACATATTTTTAGTTTGTGCAGCAGCAGTAGGGTGTGCCTAAACTTAATATAACCTTTATCCTAACCTTAACCAAACTTGTTTTACTTGCCTAAATTTAACCTTTAACCAACCTTTGGGATGTAATTCAATTCGTGGCACAGGAACGCATTTCAATTTGTGGTGGGGGAACATAATTCAGTTTGTGGCGGAGAAATGTTATTTTCCCATAAAACATGTCCACAGCAGGTAAATCGCCTTTTAGAGTTTGTGTCTATTTCAGGTATTTGTGTGAGATCATGTTGAATAAGCTTTAGAAAAGAGATGTGTGGATATTGGTGTATGTCATTACCTCTCAAGGAAATCTCCACATAGCACACGTTAGTTTCAGGATTGGTTATAGGGTCTGAAATCGCTTAGTGCAGGTTTAATGAAGAGCAAGATGTTGCGTCCCTTAATGAGTCAATATGAACCGCGACTTGTTCTGTATTTCACTACTTAAGGGATGAAAGTGAGAATAACACAATTATGAATAATGATGAAACCAGTTGCATTATAAAGCTGGCAGCAGCTCTCTCTCTCCTTGTGTATGCTTGTTGATTTACAGTTTTTCTGTCGCCTAGAGTGGAATATGTGATGTTAAGCAACAGCCATGATCAAGACATCAGAGTCCAGAAGACAGATTTGAACTTAGCCTTTCACATTTCTACCTTATTTAGCCCTGTTCAAGGATCAGGGCCAAGTCACGTGATTGGAAAGAACACGCCTATGCACTGATCTGGGTTCAGCCCAAGTCCAGACAGACGGAGGCTGCAAGGCAGAGGATATGTGTGTGTGTGTGATTGTGTTCTTTCTGTGTTTTGTTTTATCTTCAGGAGTTTATTGCCTGTCTGCCCGCATGCCTGTGTTTGTTTGTGTAACATACAGTGCGACATACAGCGGAACAGATAAAGCCATGGCGATGAGAATTACCGATTATGACTATCATGGCCCCCAGGCTAAGATTAACCTCCGTCTCCTCATCTTCCATGTGAAGGAGGAGAAGAAAGGAGAGGAGAAGACATGGGAGGAGAACAGCGGCGTTTTTCCAGGTCCTGACTGGAAAAAGAACAGAGGGAGAAGGGAAAAGAAAAGAGGTTAAAGGAGGAGAAAAGCATAGGCCATCTGAGGACACTCCGCGAACACTCACCTGTGAAGTATGAGGGCATATAAGGGCTCTCCATCGTTTATTTACATTGAGTTAACACATGCACAGGTATAATTGCTTTTGACAAGCACTCATTTACCTTAAATTATGGGAATTACTTTTAGTGGTCTTTGGCACATCAAGCAGCAGTTTGAAGGAGTGTATTGGCATGAGAGTGTTTTGTTTCTCATCTCATTGTACTTACATGAACCATACTGCTTGTTGCTGCATATTTACATGTCAGTATTTTTAGTATAGACTCCACCACAGATCAAATACAGTCTTTAGTATGTGCTGACATGGGTGCATCATCTTTGTAACACCTTTAATCGTTAGTATTTTCCAACACGGCGGCTTATTTGTGTTTACAAAGGAAGTAACTCGCATGGGGAGTCGGTGGGGTCACCAGCAGGTGAGGCTGACTTGAGATCAGCTTCTCTCACACTGCCTTGCATGGGCCGAAACGGCAAAACTGACCAAATAGCAGCATTTAGAGTTGAATGTACCATGTTTCCATTATTATCTTAAAGCTATTTGGATCTAAATGCTTAAATGCTTGAATGAGTTTCTTAGACAAATATAAATAGTGAAGTTGATCCTATGTATGAATTTCTTTCCAAAGCCTTTGCCTTTTCATCAAGGCTGCTTTAAATAATCTAAAATATAAGATAGTTTTGATTTGTTTACCACTTTTTTTGGTCACTGCCCAATTCCATTTGTGTCATTTCATAGTTTTGACGTCTTTACTTTTATTCTAAAATGTGAAAAATAGTAAAAAATAAAGAAAAATGCGTGTGTCCAAACTTGTATCTCCAAGCAAGTAACGTCACAATAACAAATAATTGACACAGATGAAATACTGAGTCTCTGGAGGGTGTTCTTAACATACTGTACTGTGTTGTACAGAGTCATTTCTGACAAAGCGATGGTTTTAATTTGGCCGGGTTGTGCCACTGGAGAGATGCAGCTCAATAACTCAAGCTTGACAATCAGCAGCCTCGCGCGTTTTAATCACACATTGTCACACAAGCTCCGCTAATCCCACTGCCGAGCCAGTCGTTTCTCCGGCTTAGTTCCCGGGGAATCGTCCTTTTTGTAGCTCCGAGTAAAACTAACAGAGCCTCTCAGCTATCCGCCAGATGCTGCGGCCGACAGGCAGCCAAACCAGATTCCCTTTTAACTCGGCCCTTTGCGGCTCGCTTGTTTTGCTTGCGCAGCCCCCGCTAAATAGTCCCTGTGTAAAACAAGCCAAGATGCCATACAGCCCCGCGCATAAATAAATCTATATAAAGCTGTCTGGGTTTATATGCCAAGCTAATATTATGGACTGTAAAAGAGACCGTAGGCTCATATTGGTCGATGCCTCACAATAAAAAAACGCGTGCAGCTGCATTCTCACACTGTTGGATGTAAAGTTGGATGTAAAACTTCTCTCATGGATTTGTACACACACACACACACACACACACCTCTTTGGATTCACCCTGCCTTTCTCTCCATCTCGCTTTTGTTTTTCCCTCCATCCCTCCCTTTCTCTCTCTCTCTCTCTCTCTCTCTCTCCTTTATTTTTGCTCCCTTATGGAAATGAACCACATGTTTACCATCACAGAGGACAGATGGAAAACAGTCATGCCATGTGTGTGTGCGTGCAAAGTGAACGCATAAATGAAGTAGTAAGAGCGATGTCAATGCCCTCGGGCCGCTTGAGATCATTTACCTGATGGGGCCTTGTGTGTGTGTGTGTGTGTGTGTGTGTGTGTGTGAGTGAGAGAGAGTGTGTGTGTTAAATTCCAGGTAATGCCCACATGGTTAGGCAGCAATAGGCCTAATCATTTCAGGCACATCATGTGTTATTTCCTTCTCTGTCACTCTCTCTCTCTCTCTCTCTGCCCCTCTCCGGGTCTGACATTCTCTGTTGTACTTGTCTTCTTCTTCTCCCTGGGTGTCTCTCTCTCCCCCTCTCTCTGTCTGTTATTCTTTCTTGCTCACTCTTTCCATCTGTGCAGGGAAACATGTCAACATGTATTAACAGGTGCATGTCTTGCAGCTACTGGCCTGGTAGCAGGACATGAGGATAACACACAGTAAATGCATACCATTCGTTGTGCTTCTAGACTCACGCACACACACACACACAACCCCCCCACTCTCCCTTCTCTCTCTGAAAGCTTAAAACAGACTTATGTATGTATTTATCTAAGTATATGACCATTTGGTTGAAGTGGTAATCCTTGAGTTCCTTGTTTTCTTTATTTATTCTCCATCTTTGTTGCTCAGCGCTCATTGCTGTGGTGTTTCTGCACTGCACTTCCCAGAGATCACCTGTCAATCAAACAGTGTGGGCGGAGCTTGGATTTTCTGTTGATGCAGTTTGAGTTTCTCTTTTCTTTCTCTGTTCAGCCACGGTGGCTATCACTGCTCATGCTACCTACCCAGTTCTTCAGTGCTTTTAAGTGCTCAAACCAATCAGAACAGTCATACGTTCAGTCACATGACAGACACAGGGCGGAGCTACATTAGCTAGTAAACAATGGCTTAGCTAGCTTAGCACCTATTTACCATTTGTGACATGAACTTCATCCATAGTGATCCCAATCAGACTTTCTTGATACAATGTATGATCGTGCACATTCTACCATTTATTATTCCACAACCAAGATTCTGGGCTACTGAAAAAAGTGCAAACAATGGAGACACAACAATGAGTATCGTCTTCTCCTTACGTGCCTCTTTTTTCTTTCGCCAACGGAGCCGAATCCAGTAGGAAGAAGGACGACAACATCTTCTCCGATAAAAAGATGTTTGTTCCGCTTTAAATGCATTTACACCCATAAATGCTGAAATTGCAGAAGATATGGCCATTGTTGTTTCCCATTCTGCTGCATTTGCGTCTTGCGTACTCCGCCTCATTGGATCACCCAAAGCTGAGGTTGGATCGTCCACTTTATGGACCCGACCCGCCTTATTGCTCTTCCCATCGGGCACCACACGTGTCTCAACTCGTGAGACGTGTCTGGCTGGCGAGGCCACGTGTAAGGTGCTCGGGATTAAAAAACTGAATGGCAGATGTTTGTCTAATGTTACGTAATCTAGAACCCAGCATCCTGACCAGGTGGTAAAGTAAAGTAGATTATCAACCCCACAGAAGAGATATGCTGACAGACAGCTACATGCTCTGTCTGCAACAAGCCAAACAAGAGCTCGGTCATACAGTAGCTATACATTCCTATTGCATCACATGGCAGCTGTCCCATGTGATGAAGCACTGACAACATGTTTTGTTTTGAATGGCAATGCTCAGTCCTCAGTTTTGGCATTTTTTCCATTTCATTTTTGCATGGGATGAAAGATACAACCCAAGAAACCCAAGTGAAGCCCATTGTTTCATTTCACAAATACATTCATGTGTCAGGAGTCATGTGTCATATGGTCCAAAGTATACTGGAGCACACAGATTAAAGGCAACAAACTTTATTGCAGGACTAACGTTTCGACGCCAAGTGCGTCTTCATCAGAGTCAAACAGTACAAAGGCTTGTATTCTCTTAAATAACCTCCCTTTGGACCATATCTCTGAAGTCCCTCCTGATACAAGATTGCTCTACTCTGAGAGCACCGGACAGGCCTACTATTCCTTCTGAGTTGGTTGAAGCATGTTAAACCTCTTCCTTCAACAAATACATTCATGTGATTCATGTTCTGATTTGACTTGTTTGCATGGTTTAGTCCATCAGCAACAATGTGTTCATTCCAGAAGTGGGGACTCGAGTCACATGACTTGGACTCGAGTCAGACTTGAACCCGCTAAAAACTTTCATTGGGCGAATAATTTAAAATTTCATTTTCATTTGACTCGACACAATAGTGTACAATCAGGCAATTTAGCACATTTTAAACTCCAAATGATTTGGATGGACTGCAACTGCAAGAGCACTAGCTGCTAAAAACATTTTTAAAATGACTTATATCATTCATCCTTTGAAAGGCTTTAATTATGAAATGTGTCCCCCTGTTTGACTGTAGAATTTCAGTCAAACTGAGGGAAAAACAAAATGTTACCACACACAGACTCCTCTTTTTCTCTTTCTCCCAATCCCCCCCCTTTCACCTTCTCCCTCCCTCTCTCTCTCGTCCTCTTTCTCTCTCACACTCTTTCTGCAGTGTATAAAAATGGCAGAGCTGTTAAGCCAAGCCAGGAACCAGGGTGAGGGGAAAAAGCAGCTCTCACTAAAACCATAATTTGGTGAAAGTAGGGGAAGTGTGGAGGGCTAAGCGGAAACTGGAAACCATGGGAAAGACTGGATCAGAAACCATACTTAGCACTCAGTCAGGGAAAACAGGAGAAGACTTTAAAATACTCACTTATGAGTCACGAGTGACAAGTCGAAACTGTGGCGTTGATGAAATGTGGTCACTGTTGTTGAAGGCAATTACTGGGCAGATACTTGCCAACAAGTACTGTTATTATTACGGTGATGATTAACATCGGACTGTAAAAATGGCAAGAATTTTGTGATGTTAAAGGTGCTATGTGTAGCATTTTTAACACCATTATATCCTTGTCAAATTAACTGATACCTTGGTATAATTACTGTAAACAAATGAGACCATGATGGAGATGATTGTTAGCCTCTATCTCACACTAGTGGTATTGTTAGCACTAGTGTTTCTCTAAATTAAGACTAAATTTCTGCTTTCTGTTGCAAAGAGGATCTTTACTTCTTCGATCAAAGGTATTCTCTCTTTACTGAAGAGGACAAACAAGTTGGAAGAGATTTTTCCATCTTTCTTTCCCTCCTTCCACCATCTGCTGCCAGAAACTCTGAAAGCTTTAGCTCTGTTTGCTCTGGAAGAACAGCGCCCTCTAACTGTTTTGTGCCATAAAGCAATCCAGCAGATTTCCCGCCAAATCTGACCTGGTGGTACACAGTGTAAAATACAGTGTTGAGGCTGCTCTTCTCTGTGATGGTCTTGTCTGTTTACAGTAATTATACCAATATCTCCAAATTAATGTGGTTATGATTTAGTGATGTTTAAATGATACACAAAGCACCTTTAACAATGAATGCGTAATGAGAGACTGGTCGCAGCAAGTATCCTAATGTGTAACTATAGAGGCAACATTTATTTTTCCTTCATGTCATCATCCTCATGTGTCTCCTTAAATCAACCTGTTATTTATTGTTTCAGCCCATTTCTTTTTTTCAGTAGTAGTGCTGTGCTTACCTTGTTTCCCCCACTGACTGCAGTACAGATCATAGGTGCATGCAACATGCAACTATAGCTCTGTTGGAAAGGAGGGTTTTTTTTTTGTGTGTGTGTGTGTGTTTTTGTGTGTTTTATGAGTCATGCCTTGTCCCAGACAGCCAGAGTGGGTTGGTAGTTGGCAGTAATGCCGCTTGTAGACATATACACAGAGGGAACTCCAGCCCAGACACACACATATCCTGTAATGGCAGCGTAAGCCCTTCCACACCACAGTGAGTGGGCAGTGTTTAGACCTATGGCACCCGCGTGCATTCCTCCACACTGACGCTGTCACACACACACACACACACACACACACATCTGGGTTAGAACTGTTGTAATTCTATACCCATGGATGTAGCGGAGGGTAAACTCACCTGCACTCACTTCACCCACTTTTTATTTGCAGGAATAGAGTTTATCCCCCTTTTATATGCTGCCATGAATCTTTATGATCTAAATTCAGATAGTGAACATCATAGTAAGTTCTATGAGAATAGGGTCTTAAAAGGAAACAAGCATGAAATAATGCTAATTTTTAATCATAATGGTGGTTGTTTGGCTTGTGATGACCACTGAATGGAGATCAAGCTTCTTATTTAGCACTACATCATTGGCTGTACCTTCTTAATGCGTTTTTCTATGTATTTCCACAGCAAAATCAATGCTGTCCAAAACTATCCAGCTATTGTGGTGGTTGTCAATCAAGTAGAAGACCCATGGTGTGTACATGGGACACTGAAATAGACAAATGAATGCTAAAAAAAAAAGGTTGAGACTACATTCACCATTATCACTGTTCCAGAGAGTGACAAGGGAGCTTTGCTTTTAAGAGGCAAAGCAGTCAGTTTCCACCTTTTGTGTTAATGATTTACACACACGCACACAAACACCCCCCCCCCCACACACATACTGTATGCATGAGTGCCATGCAGATATGTCGTTGTTGGGAAACACTGTCTGACAGGTGGTGTGGTGGCATGTGTCCTCCATACCGATGTGTCTGGCAGGTCGGACACTGTGTAGGTGTAGCACATGTGGACCTGCAATATGGGCAGAGAGACTAAGAAATATGTGTGTGAGACATAACAAGTGATACTGGCATTACCCGCAGCTGTACATATGTTACTTTTATCTGTACTGTATATTTTACTATATATATTTTATTTTAACTCTGTCTGTAAACCTGATAATGTGAACAGTTTACAATGCATATTTGTACATCTGGACACAAGACGCTGTGTCATTTATTTATTTGCAGTATTATTTTCATGTTCAGCTGTTGTAAATACATGAATAAACCTCAGTACTCTCTATTTGTCTTATTCTCATCTATATCCTGTTCTCTGTTGCTGCAATGACCCTGAGATCATGAAAGTTTAACCTAATCTGATCTAATCTAATGTCTAATGTGTTGTTGAATGCAGTGATTCCTAGAAAGCTCCTTTCCTAGAAGACTCCCACTGAGGCCCATTGGAGTGAAGAGCATTGTGTTTTTGCACAGCGTCAGGTTATAGGAAAGCCTTTATCTGTAAAGCTGAACAACTGTTGGTAAATCTTTATGTGAAAAATGAAAAGAACGCTCCTCCTTGCATTTGTTATGACAGTCAGTTACGCACCGGCATTTCAGCTACTGTGTGTGTGACACCATGATGAAAGAGCTACAAGTGAAACGTCAGAGGAGTGTGTGACTATTTCTCTTTCTTTTTCTATATTTTATCATTGCCGATAGTCTCTAGCTGTTTAGGAGTGCAGTCTACTATTTTTTGATAGACTCTTTATGTGAACGACTGTCTCTCCCAAAGCCAGAAACCATAAACTCAAACCTGTGCTACCGTCAAGATGTACGATCTGGAGCGGCTCCATAGAGAATGAATGGGGAAAGACGGTGCTGTGAGGATTTATGTAAAGATGAAGTCAAACACTGAGAGGTGGAAGCCCGCTGGGATCAAAGAGCCGGCGTCTTCTGCTCGGTCACCGTCTCCTACTGGTAAACACACGGGCTACCAGTGTTTATAGGTTATAATACTGCTGTGGAGGCAGTGGCCTTCCTACCAAGCGACCAGTAGCTGCACACACCTGATACAACTGCAGAGGAATGTGTTTGTTTCTGTTTCTCTGGAGGCAACTGTCCAACGGAGAAGGATACACAAGCAGCGGTGGGAAGACTGCTGACACAATGTAGAGATTTTCTGATTAGTTTGGAATAGTAACGTAAATCCAAAACCAGCAATGTAATCTGATTACTTTCAGTTACTTTTGGGTTGCTTTTAAATTCACAATCGTTTAGAATAGCCAGTTAAACAATTTATTTCAATCCACAGACTAGCACTAAAATACTATTCTAATCTGCAACCATTGTTGGCCATTAGTGTAAAATGTGTAAAATGATGTCAGTGTGTACAGTCTAAACACATTCTTCCCTTCAAACACATTTCTTACATTTCTGACAAATGACCAGCTATTTTTTCAAAACTATCTGTCATCTGAATTTTGTGTTTGAACGAACTGACCTTTCAGAAGGCAAAGTTTATTTATATTTCTTGAATATAGTACATTTTTACAAGAAATTAAAAGAAGCAGATGCAGTTTTAGTACTACATTTTCATTGTTATTTCATACATAAAAAAGTCTCTGAATCGTAAAATATCCCCAAACCCCCAGAAAGGTTGGCAAGTATGCCATCATATGACTGTAAATATATAATATATGGACTCATTTGATTTATTAGGACAAGCCTGACATGCATGACTGTGTGTGTGTGTGTGTGTGTGTGTATGTGTGTGTGTGTGTTCCCACAGCTGGTGAACATTCCCAGACAGCAGGTGGAGTGAGGAGAGGGGCTACAGAAAACAAGCTCCAACCATCAGGTTTGTTTAATAAAGTCACCGCTGCTCTGGGGTCGAGACCTGAGCCGATCTGATCCATTCCCACCAACACACACACACACACACACACACACACACACACACACACAGGCAGGCGGGCACTGGCACTTCCAGTATACACACACACATGCAGACTAACATGTCCGAGCAAAGCACACAAACACACACTCATACATGTTTCTTTACCCACAGTGAGCTCTTTGTACCTGAAAAGACAACAGCCCCCCTTCAGAGAGGCATTCCTAACATGTTTAATTCCCCTGAAAATAATCAGAGGGGAGACGTCTGCAGTACCTGCCTCCATCACAGACCTAACTGTATCTATCTGCCTGTCTGTCTCTCTTTCTTTCTCCCTCCTCCCTCCTTTCTTCCTCAGTCTGATTGAAGTGGATTTGTAGGTATTTTCCCAGATTTGACGGTAGCTCTGGTCTCGGTGACGTTTAATTCGGCTGTTGCTCTCCTACTTGCCCGTCTTTCTCTTTCTCTGTCTGGTGTCGGTGAAGTTACCTTCATCCCCTCCATCCATCCCTCCCTCCATCCTCTCTCTCTCCAGCCTTTGCCTCCCCCCCGGTACCACAACATCACCTACAGTCAGACCACTGAAACCGGACTCTCTTCCCGGTCTTTGAAGTCCGCTGAGGCAATATTATTCCTCTAACGTGTGCTAATCAGTCCATTAAGGTCAATATTCACCATCTTTCCTCTGTAGTTTACAGTAGAAACAGAATCCCCCCAGTCTCCTGAACCGGCTGAGGGATCGCTGGCCGGTTCCCCAGAATCAGTAGGAAGCTAAACACGGTTCTGCTGTTTCCATCCGTCTCATAGCACTTTAACACGGAGGCCTATGAGACAAACTCTGTTCTATTGTTTGATTTTGACCTGCACTGGATTGTTCAATTTGCCTTCAAGAAATACTCCAACTTTTTGGGAGTTTGGCCCATTAGTCACCCAATATGTGACGAGAGGATTGGTACCAAAATCATCTCTGTGTCTCTGGTAGCTAGCTCACATGCTAACGCTTTAGCATACAGTATGTTAAGTATTAGCGATTAGCATTACCCTAAATGTGAGAAAATGAGAATTTGTTTAGGGGATTTGGAAAATAGACAAAAAAATTCTCTCTTTGGAACTACTTTCAATGGCGGAAGAATTCTCTTCTGAGAATTTGAGCACAACTTGTCTTGAAGTGAGCGAAGTTTGCAAGACAACTTAAGTATTTGCGCTGTTGATTTGCAATGGACTTCACTAATGATGATTTTGTTCTCATACGTTAAGAATCTAGAAGCAATAGAATAAAAAACAGCATCAAATTTGTATTGCTAAAAGGCTTATCTTCATATTTTAGATAAGTTGTCTAATATTACTTAACACACTGTATGAGCTATCAACCAGACACACAGAGATGATTTTGGTGTCAATCCTTTCACCATATATTGGGTAAGGTGACCAATTGACCTAACTCCCAAAAAGTAGGAGTAGTCCTTTAACTGTATTTGTCTATTCTATTCTATTCTATTCTATTCTATTCTATTCTATTCTATTCTATTCTCCTGTGTCTGAACCAGCTGTCCAGGTGAGCTACATGTTTGTGATTCCTAAGCTCTTGCTCACAGCCACATTCCCTCAGTGGTAGATTCCCACGAGCTGCAGCATATTTCTGTCCTTTGGTTTGCTGGGAGTCTCCAGCAGGTTTTGCACTGACAGGAGAATGCAGTGCCAGCAGCGCTATGCGTCCGCTCTGTTGTCTGCATAGCTAGCGTACCTGAGGCTTAGCCAGTAATGTCATCCTGGTGCGTCTGTCATTGAGACTATTACGCTTTATGAATGTCACCAGCTTTTATGTGTACGCTCCCACGGTGCCGTAGCACCCGTGTAAACAACCGTGGCATGCTGCTGTTATTAATAACGTGGGAGATGATGTTGGCAGTCAGTGTTACCTGTTGTGTGAGCAGCATCAGGTGAGCAGTAGGTGAGCAGGAAGTGAGCAGGAGTTGAGGAGCTAAAGGAATGCGGCACACTGAGGTTTCAGTGTCCTGATGATCAAGTGATGAGAACATAGACATCAAAATCAATGTGTCCCCAGTGGATCAATGGCTCCGGTGCTCCATGCTAACACTTTAGCATACACTGTTGTGTTCAATGCTAACACAATGCTAACACTCGCTCAATGGTCAATAATGATATAGCCCACTGACGGTATGGCTGGACAGCTTCCATGTGTCAGGACTTCTTCTGAGTAAATGTTCTGGTAACACTTTATAATAACCATCATTAATAAATGGTAAATTGATAGTTAATTAAACTTTAGTTAATAGTTATTTTACTATTAACAAACAATGAAATGATCATTAATAATGTTTACTAATTATTAGTAATGCTATAATTTGTTATTTTATCATTCGTTTGTGTAATATAAAATAATTTGTTTATAAATTATATATTGTATCATAGCTTTTTACCCTTTTTACGTCTCTTATCAGCTATGATACAATATATAATTTATAAACAAATGATTTTACAAACTAATGATAAAATAACATAAATTATAGCATTACTAATAATTAGTAAACATTATTAATGATCATTTCATTGTTTGTTAACAGTAAAATAACTATTAACTAAAGTTTAATTAACTATCAATTTACCATTTATTAATGATGGTTATTATAAAGTGTTACCAATGTTCTTAGTGAACTTGCCTGGATAAATAAGTTTAAGGTTTAAAAACTTTCTGCTCTGGTTTGACTTTTTTTTTTTTTTTTTTTTACAAAGTAGTAGGCTAATACATTTTTAGCAGGACCACAAATCAAGTTCCCAGAATCATCATAACCGTTCACTACAGTGATTCTTAAGCATACAACGTGACAAAATATATAATCCAAAATGCTAAACTTGATTCGATAGATATTATTAAATGATGTTGAACTGAGAATCAAGATGTGATCAAAAGCATAATTTGATCTCAGGCCTCTCAGTAAGCTTGGTTTGTTTTCAAAAAAGGTGAGAAAAAAACATCCACATTTTGAATTTGCTCCAAAATGAGAACTCCACCATTTGAAATAAGTGATAGCTACTCTCAAAATGACTGACAGCACAAAATTAAAACATTTTTACAGCTCTGGATGTTCTATATTGTACTAAATTAAATCAAATTGATCTAAGCGTTTTAACGGCGTTTTAACTTTTCATATTCTGCACCCAGACCACAAGAAACGGTTGCTTGTTGGCAGTGTGTCCCATCTGACTCAATCACTGCATGAATGAATAAAAGAGTGAATGGATGGATGACAGACAAAACACAAATCAGCCACAAATCACTGTCATGTCACTTGACATTAAGTGAGAAATGTGAGAAAAATAGCGCAGTCAACTATCTCTGCAACATGTATAACTTGATAAATGATCAAAATAACCAGTCGTACAACATATTAATCCCCACAGAAAGTCATAAAACATTAAAAGTCAGTAGCGGTAGTTTTCCCAACGCTGATCATGATCTGTCAGATCAAATTACTCATTTGCGGGCGCCTGAAGCGGGAGCACATCCGTGACATGCAACTTCAGCAGCCAAAGCTACGATTGGTTTGACTGTTTGACTGCCGGCAACAGTCAGGTTGATCACAAGATCCAGAGTCACGCCATCGGAGTGATCCACCAAGACAGACCTGACAGGCCTGATGAAGTGGGACTGGCCTGCCTCCAGTACGCACTTCACTTTTTACTCACACTCAGAAACAGGTTCTTTTCACTCGTTATGTTACGTCTCATTCCTTGATTAAATTACTTGTTTTTGTGCAGTGTGTGTGTGTCCACCAACGCAATTCAAACACTTTTTGAGGAAAGTGCGAGGATTGCGACAGATTCGGTTTTTGTCGGGATCCTGGGAGAGGGCAGACGGGGGATCAGCTGTAGTCTGTCTAGACTGCAGCCCATGCATTCCTCCAAGACACACTCATACCAGCGGCTTACGGACGCAGACACACACACAGTTAAGCAACAGTGAGCGCAATGCACGTGTGGGCAGTGACTGAAAACAACACAGGATTACTGCTTAGCATGTCTGTCTGTTACACACACTGTCTATCTGTCTGTCTGTCTGTCTGTCGGTCTATCTATCTATGTATCTATCTATCTATCTATGTATCTATCTATGTATGTATCTATCTATCCATGTATCTATCTATCTATCTATCTATCTTTGTATCTATCTATCTATCTATGTATCTATCTATGTATGTATCTATCTATCCATGTATCTATCTATCTATCTATCTATCTTTGTATCTATCTATCTATCTATGTATCTATCTATGTATGTATCTATCTATCCATGTATCTATCTATCTATGTATCTATCTATGTATCTATCTATGTATGTATCTATCTATCTATGTATCTATCTGTGTGCAGCAATGTTTGGTCCAGCCCCACACACTCAAGCCAAAATACATACACACACACACTCACACACACACATATTTCAGTTTATAACCCATTCCTTTCACTCGGTCTCTGTAGGCCATTACACACACATACTCACACACACACACACACACACACAAACACACTCCGACCCTCAATCAGTGAATTATCCAAACCACACCAAACATGTCATTTCAGCTTTGCAGCCGACCGTTGAGCTGCTGAATGACTGGGTCATTTACAGAATCTGCACACACACACGTGATGAGGACAAGGCTCGCATGCAGGGACAAACACACACACACACACACACACACAAGCTATAGCGTACCACACACATTGCCTGAGGTCTCGTCGCTCTGGGCGTTTTGGGGAAACCCCACAAAAAGGACTCATTAGGTGGATTTGTTATCACAAACACACAGAGAGAAGAGAAAAAATACACGAAAAGAGACCAGACTGACACTTCACGGTATCTGGTGTTTCGTTTCATCCTTTGAAGCACACACACACACACACACACACACACACACACACACACACACACACACACACACACACACGAACAGGAATAGGGCTAGATTGATCTGAAATGGGGTTAGCTCACTGACTTTCATCCATTTTACTGTGGAGCTTTGATTTGGCTTGAAATCGTGTTGATTTGTAACACCCAACCCTCCCCAACACACACACACACACACACACACACACACACACACACACACACACACACACACACAGTGACAAGTGCCTGGTGAAGAAAAATAACAAAAATGCATGAGGTTAATATATGTTTAAAATAGAGAGATATCATTTATATGGGTCTCTTTCTACCAGCAGGCCTATCATTCATCTGACTTTGACTTATTGTTTGCTGCCCATATTGTGGAATATGGCTGTGGAAAATAATGTGGAAAATAAGCCATTTTTAAAGCTGCAAGTATTTATCCATATAGTTATCCATATAGTAACTGCTCTAGCAATCAGAATTTCAGAATATAAGTTTTGTAATTGTCCGGAAGTCTGCATCAGTTCTGTTTCCTTGCAGCGGTGATATTTATTCTTGTTTGATTGCGCTGCATATCACTCCTTTTTTTTTTTTGCTCGGGGACTTTCCAAAGATCTAATCATTTTTTCCTGGTTGGTTGAAGGCGGGGGCGGTGAAGCCGATCCTGTAGAGCTGCTTCTGCCATGCTACTGTGCACCTGCTGCCACCCAAAATAGCAGATTGTGCCGTGATTCTTCTTCTACAGGCTTCCGCTTAAGCCGGGCCAGAGTCCTGTCCTGGGTGCTGATGGAGGTCGATATAAGTCACAGATTACATTATACACCTTCAGACATTTTAAAAACAACAACCTTGGCCTGATATCTGGAGCCGTTTTGTTTTCTGATGAGCATTGGACAGGAGCTGCACCGATACCGGCCAAGTGCTGCTGGATCTGTGATCACACATCTGGTCTGCAGTCACAAAGGCGCTTCATCTAGCAGAGAAGAAGAGCCGACCGATAAATAGATTAATGAGAGATAGATTAATGCCTTTGCCTCCATAAACACAAATCAAGATTTACCCCCAATCTAAACTTTCCTCCCTTGCTTTTTTCCTCCCTCCATCAAACTCTTTTTTTTGTTTTTGAGACAAGGATTGTGGCTGGTAATTTTATGAGAAAAAAAAATTGACACACAAATCTTGGACATTTAAAGCAAAAAAGGCATTATACTCAATAAACGCAAAGTGATGAGACCATAATGAGGTCAATTTGGAAAGACTAATTTGGAAGCGAAATGATTTGACCGTTATTGTAAAATAGTTTAGAGACAGAGGGATCATTCTTATCTGATTCATGAGACTCTCTAAACTGCATTGTGTCCACGATGAAAAACCGTCAGATGATGAAAGAGAGAGAGATTATCCACAACAATGATAAACAGGCAGGTTATTATAGTACTACATTATAAAAAGAGACAGAGAGGGACAGAAAATTACAAACACATTGACAGAGAGAGAAGGAGAGAGAGAGAGAGAGAGAGAGAGAGACTATCTTCAACAGTGATTAACTGTCACATGATGAGGTTCATCATTATTTACAATAGGCCAGTGTTTTCACAAAAGCTGGGAGTGCTTTGATGGAATATAAAAGAAAAACAACTTACCTCACAAGGATAATACCAAGCACATTGGGTTGCATTTATCACTAATGCATTTCATTGATTCATTGATTGTCTTATTTTTTCTTTCATTTGGTCTGTTGTTCTTTTTAGGACTTTATCTACAAGTTAAATTGAAAAAAAGTGTACTTTGTGCACTTGATGTAACTAGTATAAAAAGATATAAGTATATACTGTATATATATATAAGTGTTTATTACAGTAGTTGTAGTAGTAAAATATTCAAAATTGACCAATCAAGGCAAAATCACCATTTTCACCTGTGGTGCCTCCCTAAAATACCTTAATTACCTAAATGAATACATTCATTCATGCAAAATCCCCTTCAAATGAGTTAAGGGAGTTATTAATGGAGGAGACCCCATCAAAACCACCTTAAACACCCCTTAATTTTTGACTCCTTACTTTCTATTTTAATGTAAAATTCAGGGAGATGGGAACTTTCCATTAATAACTCATTAATAACCCTGTAAACCTGCACAAAAGGCATAAAAAATCCCTTAATTACTAGTGTCTTCATGAATCAACCCATGGATAAATCCCTTATAAACCTATGATACAAACCTTACTTTATTAAAGCTGTTATTTCTAATGGATAATTAATGTTTATGTCATGAGAAATTAAGAACATCTCAGGGATAAAGTGAAGGGGTTTGGTTTCTTAAGGGAAAGTATAGTTTAGGTTTCTCATGCAGTGCTGGTCCCAGGTTGACAGTTACTCATTCAGGTCTCACTCAGCCAGGTTGTACATCTTCCTTTGACACTAATGCCTTAATACTATCTGGCTCATTATCAGCCAAAACCTGCTGAAAAATGAATGAGGAGTCAATGGGACAAGCTGTGAATGTGAGTGAGTAAGTGTGTGTGTGTGTGTGTGTGTGTGTGCTCCATTGTCATGCAGACAGACGGGCAGAAATGTAGTGCGCTTTGATTCTGGCTGCTGATAAACATTCCAACCTAGACGTATAATGGCGAGTGTTTGTTTAGCCTCAAAACAACCACCTGAGACAGGTACACTGTGGGGGGTAGCACACACACACACACACACACACACACAGGCCATTGAAAGGCCCATGTCTTGCGTCTCTCACTAGTTCATTCAGGGGTTAACAGGGGCCAGTGGACCTGAAAAGCACCTGAATCCCCTCAGCCACCCTCCTTCCCCAGCAGCAGCCACAATAGGCTAACCAGGTATTATGGAGGACTGAGGGGTTTAGGTTAACATCTTTCTATTCATAGTACATGCATTTCCTAACAATATGGTGCTTTACCATATACACAGCTCATTGGCTGAGGCTGTCATTTGATTATAATCCCCTGTTAATTTATTACAATCACCTGTTGTAGCTGGAGCTACAACATCTGTTACATCTGTTGTAATGTAACAGATGTAACAGAATACTATGAATAGTCCAGTCATTATGATTAGTGGTTTAGGTTGACATCTTTTATAGTCCAGTCATTATGATTAGTAGTTTTGGTTGACATCTTTCTATAGTCCAGTCATTATGATTAGTGGTTTTGGTTTAAATCTTTCTTGATGAGACAGTGTAGTTGAAACATATTTTTTTATTCTGTCTTTCTGCATTTGAATCCTTCAGCAGCAGGCTTGGCAGCAGCACCACCAGTGTCTTCTTTGGGGAATCTAGCTTTTATAAACATTATGGTTTAAACAGTGCATAGATATTTGTGTGTGTGTGTGTGTATGTGTGTATGTGTGGTGGTGGCACACACACATCACACACGTCTTCTTCAAGATACAATAATGAGGTTAAGCTTATGCAATGTGATAAATTCCTGTGTGAGAACCATGGCCACAGTAGCAAGAGACTGTTTTTATGTAATGTGTTTTGCTATTAAAGCTATTTAACTATTGTCTTCAGGAGGGTGTAGCACACATGGGAGTACAACCACTATATGATTATCTACTAGTTATTGTGATTGTTCCAGACTGATTTTATGAAGACTAAAAGAATGTCAACATGTTTGTACTGGTGTGTATGGTATTTGTGTAAGCATATGTGGATGCTTTTCACCCCCACCAAACAGGTTGTTTTCTCCCCTGTTAGTCAGTCTGTCTGTCTATCTGTCTGTTTGTCTATCTGTCTGTCTGTCTGTCTGTCTGTCTGTCAGTCAACAGGATACCTCAATAACAGATCTCCATTAAATGTAGTTGACAGATAGGTTGTTAATTCAATTTTAACGGTGATCCGGATCTGGGATTTCCATCATTAGACGATTATTGTTTTTTTCCCACCATATGAAACTAACAGAGATAGAGACTTGATTCACACACACACCCACACAAATACACACATGCATGCGCACACACACACACGCACACACACACACACACACTGACCCAATGACAGCTCATGTGGAAAATATTAATTCCTCCCTCTTGTTTAATTGCATTAATTGCTTCTTTCGGCTGTTCTTTCTGTTCGGCGCGCCTCTCCTGTTGGACCTGACAGCCCGTCTGACGGCTGGGACAGAGGCGCCTGTTGCCATTAAAAACACACAACACTGCATAGAATTGCACGCAACGCAAGCTGGCACACACACACACACACACACACACACACTGCGGGATGGAGAGCCTCTGCTAACTGAGCCTTTGAACTGCGGCCAAAGCTACATGTACGCTGATTGTTGTGTGTGTTTGCCAAGCAGTAAAACGTCGGCCCTGCTGATACTTTATACTCTTTGTGTGTCTTGCAGAGGAGTTTATAGGCTAAGGAACAGACTTAAAGGCAGAGATATAAAACTGGAGCTGTAACGACTCGCACTGTATCTCCACATAAGCACTTAGTTACTGTAATTAGTAAAACAAGACTGACAGCAGCTCAGGTTATGTAAGAAGGCGATGCTGTGAATTTGTGCAAGTGGGTGCAAAATTTTCCTTGGCGTGGGTGGCCCGAGTGGGAATCGAACCCCCGAACTGTGGCAGTGGGAAATTCCATGACTTTTCCATAACTAAATCGGAGCACTTCCATGCCCTAAACACGTTCTTCCGTCCTGGTTTGTTAATGTTGTTTTTCTAAAGCGGTAAACAGTCTGGTTTCCACTACAGTTGGGCTGAAAACCATGTAACGCAATAAACGTGTGAAACACGTTGTAAAATTCAATCTGGTATATTCCTGTAAAGTGAACCATTTGTAAAATTCCCTGATTCTCTGTCTTGCTCTCTTAAAGTTCCATGATATTCCAGGAATTCCATCATCAGTGGAAACCCTGGGTTCATGCAGGGAGGACAAGACAATGTGCTGGTGAAACACTTCAGCAGGCAAAAAAGGTCTTTTTTACATAAGTGATGATTATTCTATGAAATTAAAAGGCATGATTTATTTACATGGAGGTTACAAAGTAAAGAGATTACATAATCAACATCTAACAGCTGGTTGGTAAAGGATACAGGATACATGGTGTTACCAGAGAGAGAGAGAGAGAGAGAGGGAGAGAGAGAGAGAGAGAGAGAGAGAGAGAGAGAGATCCTCTGGTGCACTGAAAACACACATACACTGAATATACAAAATATTAGGAACACTCACTCTTCATGAATGTGGATTTTTCAAAAGGGGCTGCAACTCAATATCAGCAAGATGTCACGAATATTTTGTCCATTCAGTGTGTAACAATACAAGGATGGAAGATTTAATATACAAACACTGGTCATTTAAAGGTAGCTATATAGCTGTTTACAGCTGCACATCCTCTGTAGACTGATCTGTGATCATCAAAGAGGCTGTTTCTGCAGAAATCCCCGAACAATAGACCACGAATACAAGGTCTAATTGTACTCTTAACCCCTTCTATACTACAATCTGTGCGAACCTGAAGGCACAGAACGTCCATACAGCTGCAACCTGTGGAATGCGAGGCGCTCGGCTTTCCCTCTGCCTTCATGTGATTCCTATTGACGAACTCCGAATCCTGCAAGAAGTCTCCAAGGCTCCTGGACAGTGTGCACGCTTGGCTCGGGCCCAACACTGGAGCCAAAGCACTCCCAAGTAAGGCTCAATCATGTGAGTCAGACTAATCTTACTAGATGTGTTACGCATATTGAATGCTAGTATATTGGTATAGTTGGAGGCACTGTCTTTGCATTGCACCATAGGTTGTATTGAAGTGTAGAGTCTTTTGCAGCGCACACAACTCTCCTTTCCCCTGATTACAACTGCTTGCTTTGATCCTTTCTACTAACCTTGGTTATTAGATTTGATGCCTAAAATTTTCATTTAGCTCAGTGCACTAGGCCTGCACCTCTTTCCCTTTCCCACCACACCCACACACACACACACACACACACCAGCCATCCTCTGCTATTCAGGAATTCACAAGTATTCAACCCTTTTCTCTAAATGTACTTTCCTAATTGATTTACCATTCATATTTGAAGCTTTTAATCATTAATTAAACTTAATTTATGGCTGATTTTATGAGAGTGATTTAAAGAAGCAGTGTTGTACCAACAGAGGGAAAGGGAGTGAAAGATGAGCGATGCAGACACAGCGACTGAGACGGAGACAAATCCTCCATCTTGGCAATGCGCTCGGCGTTGAAAGTTTGAGTTTGGCATTTCACTTAATTGCCATCCAGAGCGCAGAAGAATGTGTGCGGAGCGGAGCGGAGTGCGGAGGAGGGACACACCAGACTTACAGTAAGTCAGTGTGTCAGCGGGCCAATCACTCACACAAACAGCATTCACCTAGAGCTACAAGTCGGTCTTTCCCGTGACAAACAATGTAATTTCACAGGTTAGTAACATGACTGAACATATCCAGCATCAAGGGGAGGCACCACAGTGAATAGGAGAAAAAAAAATCCTTTCATCCTACCAGAGTGAAATTGTATATGTTGGATATGGACACAAATACAAACACTTCCAGTCTCTTCTCTTTTTATTTATTTTGTTGTTAAATTCAGTTAAACCCCTTTTTGTCTCGGCTGAGTCAATTTTTCTGTTTCAGTCTGATGAATAGCTAAACAGCTGGTAATTTACAGAGGGAAATTTTTGGTTTTTGTGATGAATAATTCACAAAATACTATGCATATGGCAAAAATCTCAGATTTTTTGCATTATTCATCATTTATTCATTTAAAACCTCATAAAATATAATGACAAAAGATATCAAAAAAGGCCTCTGTAAATTCCCAGCTATCTTTGTTAAGAAACAACATTTCGACTTTGCTGGTCATGTCACATATAGGTTGAAAAAAAGTGTTTTGCATATAGGGAGTATGTCATATTGAGAAAATGGCTATTTTAGCAAATTTTTGCTTAGTGTAATTGACGCAGCTGGTATAAAAACATATAAATTAAATATTTATAGTTGTTTTGGATTGTTTTGTATATTGTATGAAACTACAGTAGTTATAGAGGAAAAATATAACATCTCAAAATTGTCATCTCAAAAATCAGTCCAGCCCAAATTGCCATTTTCACCTGTGGTGCCTCATCTTAATTTAGACCCTGAGGGTGTAAATTGCAATATTCTCACGGTCCGGACTTTTGATTAACTCTTCCAGTCACAGTTATCGGTGATATCGGGTTCATCAGTCACACACACTCAGCGAGCTGGCTGGAGACAATGGGTGGAAAGCAGCCAGGTCTGGAGACAGTCCAGAGGGGGATTTTAAAACCTCATTTTCCTGAATCTGAGATCATTTGCAACAGATCTGGCATGTTAAAATAGCAAAGACTTGTAAGGATGCCATCTCAATACTATTACTGGAGGAGAGCTCTCTGGACCGGATGCATGAAATTGAAGAAAAAGCACAGAACTTTTATCTAATACACATCACAACACAGATGCTTCTATACTTTGTTTCGCAGTGTGTGTCTCTGCATATGTTGTTACCTGCGTGTGTGTGTTTGTATTAGCGTATCCAGCGTCCCTGAAGAGCTCAGTCCTGCACATATGAAACACATGGGAGCATCGCTGTCCAAACGATCCCGTTCCTTCCCCATAATAAGCTCGGGGAAGGAAAATAAATATCGCAAAACAATAGTTTAGAGAGGAATCCGTCCAACACCCTGAAGGACACGAAGATCTTCTAGGATCTGATAGCTACAGATGAAACAAACACCTGCTGAGCGCTTCTTTGTCTGGGAGTCTGCTGCATTGGCACTGAACCAAACGCTCTGGTTGTCAGCATTGATATGTTTTCTCATTGAAACCAATGGCAAACACTAACCACAAGTTGATTTACTTGTGGTACTGACTGCCTGCATTGTGACAAGTCCTTGATGAAGCAAAATAACAGACTAAAATTCAAAATGCCATGCCTTAAGAAAAAATCAGTGATGTTCCAAACCAGTTAAATCAATACACATGTGTGCCATATTTGTATTTGTAGATCTTGGCAAAGTTCAGCTGATAACCTGCCAGACATTTTGTTTAACACGCTGTCTAATTTTCCGAATCATGCACTATCTGCATTAGCCGCGCAAAATAACATAATTACCTCCAACTGCATTTCAAAGTGTGTGATTGCATTAACATAACAGTGATTACACTGATTCTATGGTGAGTTTCATCATCGTGTTAAAGCACCGTGCCCACACCCTTAATTCTCCACTGATGAAACTGGCCTCTGTGACGGTCCTGGGTGCTCTGGTTCTCATCTATATGTCATCTCACCCAGCACGGAACGAGGGAGGAGTGTGTGTGTGTGTGTGTGTATGTTTGTGTGTATGCATATGCGTGTGTGAGTGCGTGTTGTTACGAGAAGAATGGAAAAACTCTTCCATAGCTCGCTCTCTACCAAAATATCTGCTAGGTGTGTGTGTTTGCATGCTATTGGGAAAGAAAGAAAGAAAGAAAGAAAGAATCTCAGGGACCAGCAAGCAATAGCATTGCCACCTTCAGGGAGAGATACTGCACATAAAGGCAACCTGTTGGGCATCTCTGATGAGCAACAGTTGCCTAAAGCAGTGGTTCTCAACCTTTTTCATATCAAGGACCCCTAATTTAGTCCACATTAGGGCCACGGACCCCCATTTGATGAGATTTTGTCTCTCGGACCCAAATCTGAGAATATTTTTTATTGTCAGATATGATTTTGTATAGAATTCCATGACTATCCTACTGTAGGTAGAGAGATAACAGTGAAACTATGATCAAAATAGTCATTCTAAAACGACAAAATAATGAAGTTTAACAATTCATCAATTTGCTGGGGACCCCCTGGAATGCCCTCAAGGACCCCTGGTGGTCCCCGGACCCCACGTTGAGAACCACTGGCCTAAAGAGTTGCCCCAGCCTCGTTAACTGACGCACACAGGAACATTCTCTGCCGGGAAACGTTGGAATAATTCGTAACCCTTGAACCATTTGAATATTTCTGACGAACGAATATCAGTTTATTTCAAACATCCCAAGCTGTTTCCATCCAACTGTCAAGCGAATATTGCGAAAGCTTTTGAAACATCGCGAAAAAACTAAAATGCAATTAGTTGCATTACCATCTGTTGGGTGAAGAAAATAAACAGGCTTCCTGAATGGCAAAAAAAACATCCACCAGAAAACTGAAAGTCTTTCAAGAACTGATTAGTCTTGGGCAAGCTGCTATTGTTCTTCAGCGTCAGCTAATCTTGGTCATATTTCAGATGAAGATGAAAAGGAAGAAATCCACTTGGTCATATTCTAAGGAACCAACTGACGGTCATACAGTTTTCATGGGAGAGACAGCAGGTTGGACATTGCTTGGACATTGTGGTGGACCTTTCAGAACATCTGAATCCACTTTTCAACTACTTGAACCTTTTGCCAGGCCGATAATGCCAAGCCTACATCATTATTTCCTCGACAAATGCGCTTCCATCGCTATTTATCGCATCATTTCTTTATCCGCAAAAAACATCTTCCTCTTCAAGCGAGCGTAGCAGCGTTTTTACGATGTCGAGGAAATGCCGTTTCCATTCGGCCTTTCTAGTTCTGTACGAACGCAACTCCCAGCGACAGACAGTGTGTCAGCTGGGCCAGCAGCCGCTCATCAACTTCCCAGGGATTGACGATGAGTTGGACAAATGCTCCGCGGCATCTGGAGTAATTGCTGATGAGGAATCTGCCGTTACCTCTCCGTGCGACGCTCCCTGGGGCCCCCGGGGCTCAGGGAAGCATCGGTCCCTGCCAGAAGCGCACACACACACAGGCTTCATGAGGAATAATAAATAGCAAGCTGGTTGAACCTACTGGACACCGACGGGTGTACGTACGCTTGCGTGTGTGCGCAACAATTGCTAAAACAGTCATCATGGTCCGCTTCCAAAACATGAATAACTAGGATCTATGTTGTGAAACTCTCTGCCTTTTTTTTAATACATTCTTTCTCTCCCCCGCTGCCTCCAGAAAGTGATCATTTCAGGTTTAGGTGAGACGGTGCACTAAAGCTGATGGTCTCCAAAGGGATTTTTATTTTTAAGATGATGAAAGCTTCAGTCATAGCCAGGTCTGTAGATTGGTATTCCTCCTGTGGATGTTGGCAGAGTTTCAGGGTAATAATCCTACGCTGGCCTTCATACAGTAAGAGCTCTAAAGGCTGTAATAAACAATATACTGTAGGTGATGTTACCTGCAACTGATACGCACAGCCCATCTGGGTACCAGTTTATGGCTGTTAGTGTTATAAAGTGACCGATTTTTATCATTTTACGGTCTGTTGAGACTGGTGACAGCTAAATATGAAACATAGCAGGTAACAGCGACCAAAAATACAAGCGTACTAACAATATGTGATCTGGATATGAATCTATGAGCGGAGGAAGAGTGTTTACACTGCTAAATTGTCAACTAAAACATGTGTCTCCTACCCAGATTGTGTGTAGATGCGATTCAGCTGGGTTTTGAGTGGTGTGTACGAACGTTTTGTCCCATTTCTGTTGTGGTTTGGAGACGCATTGGTGGTTTGGATAATCAGATCTCAATGCATCTTGGATGGGTTTACACCTGGATTTTCTGTGTTTTAGTCCTATCCAGTTACAATCCGATCACCTAGGATCTAAGAGAGTTTTGAGTGCCGAAGATCCACTCTGCACACGACAGCTGCTTAGGTAAAGCACTAGGTACAAAACAAAGTCACAAAGGAAGGTTTACTAGATCAAACATTTATTGATCCAAGTGTAGAAATGCATTCTTCTAGGGTGTATTTGTCAGCTAAGGCTCGGGCCACACAAGAGGATTATCGGGGTGATTTCCTCCAGATTTACCCATCCTGAGAATCGGAGAGGAAATCCTGAACGGAGGTTTGGTCAGCACCGAATCTTAGACTGATCCCACCCCCCCCGATCATATCAAGCATGTTTTGACATTTACCGATCCGACATCTGCAGGGTCCTGAACGAGTCCTGTGGTGTGTAAGGATCAGGCCATCAGCAGCCAATGAGAGCCCAGACCACAGTGAGGTTGAGTGTGTTTTCATTGGTGTCAGGTTGGAGATCAGAGGTCCTGATACCAGCAGCAGGACAGTGCGTGATACTCCATCCTTGTCTGATCTTCTAGTCGGAGCAGATTTACGACTGTAGTCATGCATGTGATGCAATGTGTTTTCAAAATCTTTCAGGATCTTAAAAGTCTTCTAGTGTGTCCTAGTCTTAGCTGCCAATATATAATAGTAGGCCTTAAGGGCATATTCTCAAACCCAACTGAACTGAACAATGCAGGCCTGGTTGCCATTACAAGACAGTGAGGGGGATTAAAGTGCAGTGTGGACAGGAATTTCCTGGACCAGTGCAGCATGGATGCAGATCAGAGTCTTAGATTCCTTAGATTGAATTGAATTTTCCTCTCTCGTCTCTTTGGTATCTTTGGTATAAAGCATCACAAACTGGCCGGATTGGTAAATATGAGCGTGCTCTGTGGAGTTTACTGACGTCACCTTGCGGGATTTCTGTGAATTCAAGTCCTTAAAATTCAAACAGTTACCTCCCAGTGCCATTTGGGGCCGCCAACGTGCAAAGTTGCCCAGTGCAGTTTTAATACTTTATTAAAAATGAGCAAATGAACTGAGATGAAGAGACAAAGAGAAACCGAGGAGCGGGAGAAGGAATGGAAAGAGATGCAGGGCAGCGAGGGAAGATGATGGATGGAGCGGTAGATGGATGAAGAAGTGGAGACGCAGCAGAAAGTACCAGGGGGGAAAAAAAGAGTAGAAGAGAGAGTCAGAAGAGAAAGGACGAGTATTGTGAGATTAATCATGACTGGAATGTCATAGGATGGGGGGGTGGGGTGGGTTTTTCTCATGGGACCTATGCTGCCAGACACATGTGCAAGTGATTATAAAGTTACTCTGGACTGGGGAACCCCACTGGATCAATGTCACGCTCTGTGTGTGTGTGTGTGTGTGCGTGTGTATGTGTGTGTGTGTGGAGAGAGAGAAGGGGATTCTCTGTTAGCTCACTCCGTTCTCCAATAACAACCCAGAGCGCTTACTGACAGCAGGAGCCCAGTCCCTTTACTGTGGTTATACACACACACACACACACATACAGATACCCATGTACACTCACAAATACACACAAACACACACACACACATACATATAGATGCACACATGTGCTTGCACTGGCACACACCAGTCCAGCTGCAGGTATTGATGCAAAGGGGAGTTCCCCATCCACTTTTGTGTGTGTGTGTGTGTGTGTGTGTGTGTGTGCACGTGTGTGTGTGTGTGTGTGGGGAGTGTCAGCTTACCTCGGAGTGATGCTTCACTGGCTGCATTACAGCGGAGATTAATTCTTCCTGAATGATGCTCAAAGATGTGTGTGTGTGTGTGTTTGTAGCATGCATGTGTTCGCTTACATGTAACTTGAAAGTGTAGTGTAGTGTGTTCCATCCCTCAGTAGTTCCACTATCACACACACACACACACACACACACACACACACACAGAAACACACACACAGGAAAATGCTAAAACGCTTGCATTCATAATAACCCACTGTGACACACTCAAACACACACACACAGAGAGGAAAATGCTAATATGCTTGCATTCATAATAACCCACTGTGACACACACTCAAACACACACACACACACACACACACACACAGCATCCACATAGGAAAAATGCTTGGACCTGGCCTGGATCCATACTGACCCACTGTGACACAACTCCCCCTCCGCTCCCACACACACACACACACACACACTGCCCCTCCGCACCACCATCACCACCACCCAGAACGCCCCCCCCTCCCCCTCCCCCTCCCCCTCCCCCCTCCGGTGACGTGTGTGTTGCAGGAATCCCCTCTTGGCTCGCCCGCCTCCCTGTAGCCGGCCGTTAGCTGTGGTCTGGCACGCGGGCCCTGTGACATTTCTTACTTGTCAGAGCTGTTGCGCCATAACAAGCTCAGCCGTGGATTTACTGCCAGAGCCTCTTTGTAGGGCGGCCAGGCTAATAGGGAAGAGGCCAGCGCTGGAAAATACCCCGGGTTCTGCTGGAAAAGCCTCCCTTGGACACGCCTGCGACTCTCCAGGGAATCGGAGAAGCCGAGAGGGCGCCCGGCCTGGCTCGTGTTATATATATATATATATGTGTGTGTGTGTGTGTGGGGAGTAGTGTATGTGAGTTATATGTATGTATGAATGTGCTTTTACGAATATGAGAGTGAGTGTGTGTGTGGTTGGTGAGAGAGGATGTGAGCTCGGGAGAGAAAATTAAGTGTGTGTCAAACCTCCTCTCTCTCTTTCTCTCTCTCTGTGTTTGGGCCTCGTTCACCCTGGCAACAGTGAAAACATGCATACTTTTTTATAAAAAAAAACAAAAAAACTTTCAGGATGTCTTTAAGCGCACACGCTGGGCAGGAGAAGTGTGTGTGTGTGTGTGTGTGTGAGTCTCACGTTTGCCAGCGATACATTACTTTCCCCTATGCAATCAATTCACAGCGCATTTCTGCTTCCCTTCCCATGCGCTCACGTGCGGAGCCGATTTTCGCTCCCCTCTCCCCCAGGAACGATGACAGGAATGATGGAGACGAGGATGATGAAATGATGATGGCTTAACAGGGCATGGTCAGTGAAATCACTTAGTGCCTCAGCTGGGGCCCGCGAAGTGATGAGCAGGGGCGGTTTACACCCTGAGCCATGACGCGAGGCGGGGAGGGGAGGGGAGAGGAGAGGAGAGGAGAGGAGAGGAGGGGAGAGGAGAGATCACAATACATTCACACTGCAGCCCACACAACAGTGTCTCCCCCAGAAAGCGCTTACTTAAAGGGATGGAAAGACTTTTTTGAAACGGCTTTTAAACCGATGTAACAATAAAACTCTCCATTAAAAACTAACACTAATAAATGTAGGCTGGCAGCTCCTCTGATGTGACGCACTCTAAGTACTCAGTGGTAAGGGGAATGGGGAAACACTGACACACACACACAGACAAACATACAATATGGTAGAGGCAACCCTTGTCGGTTTCCTCTGACTAAGCTAACTAACAACCAGATGCTTCGACAAACAGTATCTGAAATAGCCTTCTACGGTTTGTTTCATTCAGCTTTGGGGTCAGACCGTCCAATGAGTACCAGAAGGTTTACACCATCACATGAAAGCAACATTTTGATGTAAAAATACACCCATTTTTTTCAGCCTAAATCTGTAAGTGGGGCTGCAACGGAGAATGAAGAATGTCCCATTCCTACTAATTGAGACACTATAGATTCACTCTATTTGGCTGTCCCACCCGTTCTGCAATGGAACACAGTGTCCATGTCCTGTACTCTACTCCTCTGTACTGTACTCACTAACAGTGTCGTCAGCAGCACAATAATGGCCTCCTTGTAATGTGCTAAAAACGCTCAGAGGCCTTCCTTCTCTTTCACTTTCACTGTGTCTGATGAGTCCCTATCATCCCATCACACATATCCTGTGTTAACTGGCCCTGGCTGTTTATTTTGGGACGTGGACAGAGTGACTGACGCAGCTCAAGGTGAGGGGATGGGTGGAGAGAGCGTGTGTGTGTGTGTGTGTGTGTGTGTGTGTGCGTCCATCCACTTTCTTGTCTGTCATTGCATATAAGTGTACGCCTGTGTTCAAATTTGTCTGTTTGACAGAGAACATATGTCTGTGTTTGTGTATGAGCATGTGTATTTTCATGTGTACCTGCGTGCAAGTGTGTGTGTGTGTGTGTGTGTGCCCCTGTGCACTTCCATGTGTATACAGGCAGCCTCTCTCAGGCCCACAGGATGGGAGACTCCTGGCCTTCCCAGTCTGCGGGAAACAGCTGATCGTCCACTGTCACGTAGGGAAAGAGAGCAGAGCTGCAGGGGTGATGGGTGAAGGTCAGGGTCGAGGGTCAAGGTTCAGGGGTCTGGAGGAAGGTGGAGACGCAGCACACCACAGCTGTGCTCTGGACGGGCAGGTTTTGCCAGGTGCCTGCTGCTGATAGACAGACCATGTGAGACTCGAGATCACTGAGGCAAAACTCTGCACGACAGAATGCATTTCACACGCACCTATCCCAAAATTCAACTTTGGAGTTAAAAAACAGAATTCTTATTTTCCTGTTGACATCCATGGGCTTCATCCTACCATCAAGGTCGATAACATAGACGACCATGTCAATTTTTCATTCAACTTTCAAGTTGGAGCTGGAGGCTGTCACATGACAGCAATGTAAAAATATGTCCACATGCCTGTAAAACCCACCATTGTATTGTAATTCACATTAGTGTCTGCCTGATGCTGATTGAGATCAAAATGCAAGTTTCATCTTGTAATTCAGTTGTAATTGCAAGTAGTGCTAGTAGGAGTAGTTATAGTAGTAGTAGCAACAGTAATAGAAATAGTAGTAGTAGTAATAGCAGCAATAGTAGTAGAAGTAGTTGTGGTAGTAATAGTAGTAGTATTACTTGTAGCAGTAGTTGTAGTATTAGTAGCAGCAGTGACAACAGTATTAGTGGCAGTAGTACCATGTTTTCATCTAGCAATGATTAATCAGTTCAGCTTCGGTGGAATCAGTCTCTATCAGAGAGTACAGAAAACACAATGCAATGGGTGAAGATATACAAGATCAATGCAAAGGGCAGAATGCACAACACCTCTGCCAGCCCTAACAGGGAGGTTTAATGATTAAAACATACCCATGAACATGCGTCCATGCTCTCAAGTCTCAAGTCTTGGGATGACAATGTCCTCCCCTTCTAAGATTGAGGCCATATGTGGAAATGCCTTACAAACATAAACTTGATGTATACTTGACCTGTAGCCTCCTGGGGAGTGCAAGGATGTCTCTATCCTTATATTTTTAGATTTAATGCAAGTCAGACCACAGTGTTTTCCCTCTCTGGGTGATCTGTGTATCAAGAGAAGTTATGCTCACTAAAAATTCTGTCTCTGGCACGCCCGCTGCGCTTTGTTCAACCTGGGGTGTCTCATAGATGACATACAATAATCTCCCTGAAACACTCCTCATCTGAAATGTACTCTCTGTATGTGTAGTTTGGATCCCGGCTTGACAACATGATCTAGAATGCCACAGCGCTGCCAGAGAAAAGACGTTAAAAATGAAAGGAGGGTTTTTCTTTTTTTTTTTAGGTTTGTTTCACATGGACTGTTTATTGTAGAGTTGTACTGTGAAAGACGGGATACAATGTTGAAAGAGTAAGGCATATTCGTCGCCATGTGGGTGGTAAGAGAAGTGAAACAACGAGAAACACAGGATCCACCGTAGGGAGTAATGATGGAGCTGGATCCTACAGCATACTTAAGGTTTACTGGTTTCTTTCACTGAGGCATGAAACTACCTTTTTGAAGTTCAGAATTTCGTCATTTGATTTAAATAGTGTGCTTCGTCGTTTTTTTTTAGTATGCGATTGGTTTCCAATTAAAGCTGCACTGGGTAACTTTGGCGGCCCCAAGTGGCAGCAGGAGGTAACTTTTTGATTTTTTTTAAGTTTGAAGGACTTCATTACCCAGAAGTCATGCAACGTGAGCTAAACTGTGTGCTCCTCAGACCTAAATGTCTTCTTCTTAATGTCTGGTGGGGTGGAGGTGGTGAAGAGGTTCAGCCAACATTGGTGACTCACTGCTGTTTAGGAGACACTTTGTATTTCACGCATACGTTTAGATTTAGAAGTGTTTTAGTATTTTAGAAGTTTAGTTTGAAAGTGGTTAATTGACAGACTTACGAAGCACAGGCAAAACCGACCAGCATTTGGCTTGTGGTAGGTTCAACTGACCAGACATTATCATAACTTATCTTCCACTTGGGCCCAATCCGTGTAATTTTGAAAAGGCTGAAACGTAGTGGTGAGATGCATCATTCCCCCTAGTTTAGTCAAAATCCGATCAGCGGTCTCTGAGATATTTTGTGGGACAGATGCAAGGACGAACGGACAAACAGACTAACAAATGGACTGATGAAGAAGACCAACGCACACTGTTGTCCGCCTCTCAAAGACCCGTCTTTCATGGTGGGGGTCAAAACCTTTTAACCTCGCTATCTGCCCTATAAAAAAGAAACGGGACCCAAACAGGGATGGATGTGGAACAGAGCCAAAATTAGCCCCAATAACTTCTGGTGCAAAAACACAATCATTGGGGAAACACTGGTCCAGCGTGAGGGTCAGGTGCACAGCAGGTTGCAGTATGTGCAGAAGAGTCTGGCTTTATGAGCCAGCTGGGCATTTACTGCTAAATCTGTTTCTCTTAGGTTTCACCAATTAACCCCACTATAGTCTGGAGCTGTCAGATGCCCTGCTCAGCCAACTCAGTCTTCCAGACAACAAACACAAATCTGATGTTAGGCCTTTAATCAGGGCTTTTATCCATAGTACCTTACTATCACTGATAGTAAGGTATTTTAACAAAGGTATTTTATAGTAAGGTATTATTTACCACTAGTGGTAAATAAAATGGTGGGTAAACTATGGCCTCCAGTCAGTCATCATCATAAGGCAAACAACCACCAATATAAACAAAAGGCACATCATATGTACATTGTAATAGAACTGCATCAGAAAATGTCATAATGCCAATGTCATGAATCTGGCATGAGCAGGTAATAAGGCTGTTATAAGTACTATATGTATCACTGGAACCTTCAGAAAATGTTATACTATAATTAGAATCAGTAGTACTTTATTTATTTATAATCGATTATGAATCTAGAATAACCAGTTTCTAAGGATGTATTTACTATAGGAACCTATATTTGTCTTTTGTTTATATATCAAATATAGATATAAATAGATATCAAATGTATTATGAAATGTGGAATTCCTATGAGAGTACCACAATAAATAATTCCTGAAGTCATCAAGTAGGGTGACATCAAATGATCCGTTGTAAGAGTCATGACAACTATGCATTTACATTTTCCTTGAGCTGTAAATATCTTGTTAGTATGACTAATGGCCTCTTCATAAATTCATCATATTGCATGACAAACTGCAACGTGTGTTTACTTTTATTATGAGTTGTAAAATAACTGTTGCATGACATATATATTGGCACAGACAAGATTTTGGATCAAGTTTCAATAGTTCATTCTCCCAATGAAATTTGAAGAAAGAAGACCATGAGTCTCATTTATAAAAAATATTCTTGAACTTCATCTTTATCTTGCGCATATGCACATTTTATTTAGCAACAGAAAATTGTCTTACGCTCCTTCAATCTATGAATCACAAATTAATTCCAATTTGAGCGCGTGTGAACAAGCTTTGCAACTTTGTCCCATGATTGGAATTCAGTGTTGTAGGAACCAAGCCCATATTCCAGATTGCTGTTATTCCTTTCCTTGTAATAGAACTACGATTAATAGTATCTAAATACCTACCTGTCTGGAAACTGTCTAATCCTTTCTTAGCTTTAATCTAAATTAAACTGACTAAATTAAACTCATTACCTGTGGAGAGAAACCAGACCTGTTTTCACTTATTTCAACTAAATTTTATTTAGCCTCAAATAATTGTCTACGGATGATAATTGTTTAATTATTTTTTGTTTCATGTAGTATAGCCTAGTTGCTTGTATTGAAACTTTAGTAATAATTTGATCTTTGAGACACAATGTATTGTTCATATAGATACTGCAGTAATTGTTACTGTCTCTTTAAGAAACTCCCTGGCCTGTCTTCTCTCCTCATGCATTTGTTTTCTTTTCTTTTTTTGGAAGTGGATTGGAGCAATACAGATAACACTGTCACATTGTTGTTACTTTGCAACAGTTTTCTATTTACTGTGTGTTAGATAAGGCTTACTGTCTTGTGGCTTCACCTGCGGAACTGTAAATTATGAATTATACTTTTATCTTTCTACATCAGAGTGTTGGAAGATGAATAGCCTAACGGTTACTTAATACACTGTAACGTTAATGAGTGAGTAAGATGTTGTTCCAGGATAATAAAGCACCACACGTGTCATGTCCTATAAATTTTGCACTCCTCACAATTCAAGTTCCTGCACATCATAACAATAATTGCCATCTTCTTTATGAAAGCCATGGGCAAATTGATTTATGAAGTGCTAAATTAAATCATAAACCCATCAGTTTCCCTTTAAGTCCCAACTGAAAACTGATTTTGGGTGCCAATATCAATACAGTTAATATTATACCTCAGCTCAGTTCTCTCTCATGCCTGCAATACTGCTGGCACAACCAGCAGGTGATGTTTGTACATCCAGTGAAGACCTGATGTACAGCTACGATCGTTTCCAGGGCAATTTCCACCTTAAGTGAAATCCGATAAATAACTATTTTGATTTTCTGCATTAACCAATGGGAGAAGAGAGAAGACCCTGGGTTAACCAATGGGAGAAGAGAAAAGACCTTGGGTTAACCAATGGGAGAAGAGAGAAGACCTTGAGTTAACCAATGGGAGAAGAGAGAAGACACTCAATGGAGAAGAGAGAAGACCCTGGGTTAACCACTGGGAGGAGAGAGAAGACCCTCAATGGAGAAGAGAGAAGACCCTGGGTTAACTAATGGGAGAAGAGAAAAAACCCTGGGTTAACCAATGGGAGAAGAGAGAAGACCCTGGGTTAACCAATGGGAGAACAGAAAAGACCTTGGGTTAACCAATGGGAGAAGAGAGAAGACCTTGAGTTAACCAATGGGAGAAGAGAGAAGACACTCAATGGAGAAGAGAGAAGACCCTGGGTTAACCAGTGGGAGAAGAGAAAAGACGCTGGGTTAACCAATGGGAGAAGAGAGAAGACCCTGGGTTAACCAATGGGAGAAGAGAGAAGACCTGTCCAAACGCTCTCCCTCTCTTTCCTGTTGATCAGTGCAGCGCCAACACCAGTAAATGAACCCAAATACTGCAACACTGATCTTAGGAAAAAGAATTGGACACATGTACACACATCCCTTTGTACTTTGTTATTATATGGCCACAAATTTGTCAATCTGTGATATGGATTTAGTTTGTCTCCAGTTAGGTGGTCTCCTTCTCTCTCAAATTTCTGCTTGGTATGTAAATAAACATGATGTGGTCATATGCAAATTAGTGCATGGTGTCATTTGGTGTATTCTAGCAACTCTTTGAGCAATAGCTAGAGACTTGGCAAGAGATTTGTTACATCTGTGTAACAAATTGCCCAGGAACCACAGCTGGTGCCATCATGGAGGCCCATTGGAGAAAATAATATAAAATACCCAGGCTAGAAAAAGAGAAACATGTCAAAAAGGTAGTGGTGGTGTGGCTGTAGATCCATTCAGTAACGTTCTCAGTAAAAGTGAATAGTGTGATAAGGTGGATTTGTTTCCAAATGTAGGTTACTGTGACAGTAAACTGTCTTGTCTTTAGCCATAGTCTCTACTCCAAAACACTCTTAGTTGTAGCTTGAGAAGAGTCCACCGATTTCCCCATGTGTGCTGTCAACCAGTCAGGTGCATGCATCTCATTAGGTATATGTATGTGCAGGAGGTGGCCAGGTTCAACGTCAACCCAAACTAGCACAAAACCTTCTCAATATGATATTATGGCATGGGAAAAAATCAGATTAAAACAGTTTTGAATTGTTATCAGAAGGATTTTTAGGTCCTGATTTGACAAAACGAGGCAGGTAGCAGCAACTTTTAATTTGACGCTGTATTTACACGGGGTTTCAGTGTTGCTGCAGGCCGTCTATCAACATCTACTCCACATCTAAATGTTTGCTGGGACAGCTTTAAAAGGTCAGTTCCTACTGTTTTCATGACTCAGTGTTCCTTTTCTCTTTGTTGCCTTGCCTGGCGTCTCCAGACAGTCTGACTGTTGAGTGGCCTTATCGACCTTTAATACAAGGCCACTGGACCAGGCTGGACGGCCAGCGGTGGAGGAGATGCTATCAGACTAATGGGAGAGAAGGAAAAGAGAAGGGGTGGAGGAAGGAGAGTGGGGGGAGGGGTCAGGTGTGTGTGTGTGTGTGTGTGTGTGTGTGTGTGTGTTTACCTTCAGTAGCCCTACAGGCAGATTACAGAGGTCGCTCATTCAGAACAGACTCACAGCCTCCAGTCACCATGACAACCAGGATGCCTTTGATGTGGACTACTTTCCTTTCACTGTAAAAAATGACAAGCTTGTCATGCAATCCTATCTTGCTCCCAGACTTATAAATTCTAATAATTCTAATAAAAATCTTTATATACCATAGTCACATAGGCTTTTACAAAGGAGTAAAATCAAAACAGAAATCAGATAAAATTAACAAAAGCAATGAAAGCAAAGTAAGAAATATGAAAGCAAGGCAAGAAAACTTAAATGCAAACTATAACAGGGAGGTCAAAACAATTAATAAAGGGCCCTTACATAAAAACAACTTTTAAAGTGAGTTTTAAGAGGTGATTTAGCAGATTATACAGATTTAGCAGCCGGAGCCTTAGGCAGGTCATTCCAATATCTAGGAGCCCTTACTTTAGGATATTTTTAGTCAAATTATCCCATTGGACAAGACTGATAATTTCACTAATTTCAGATGATTCGGGTCAGTATTTTTGTAGTTTCCCCACAATTACCTGTCCAGTCCAATGTGATAATTTGTCTAAAAACATCCTGAGTTGATAAATCTGGATACAAAATAAAATACGTCTCTAAGCTTGACATTATTTGCAGCGTTATTACACTTTTATTTACCCAGGCAAGGGTTTTACTGAGCCTTGCTTCACATTCATATAGTTTAACACATTCACACCTGGGAGCCGCCCAGCTCAACCACAGGCTTTTTGACAGTAGTAGCTGAGGGAAGTGATTTTCTTGCTGACTTTTTTGGTCCAGTTTTCCCCATCTGGTCCATGGATTTGAACCAGCGATCACTGGGTCACTTGCCTGCTTCTGTAACCTCGTCAGAAGCTGTGAACCAAGTTAAAGCTGAAGCTAGATAACTATCTAAGCAAATAGACAGGCAAACAAACAAACATGCTTATGAATACACAAACAAATAAATACATAGACAAACAACACATAAATACATACATAAATCAGTAAATCAAGTAAATTAATAAATAAGTTAATAAATAAATGAAAAAACAATTGTAAATTGTAAAAACATAAATGGACATATAGACGTATGCATAGAGATAGATAGATAGATAGATAGATAGATAGATAGATAGATAGAAAAAAACATGTAAATAAATACACAAATGAACAAACAAACAAAATTAATTAATACCTCTAATTGGAAAGATCTTTCGATAAAAACATATCCTCCTTTCTCTTAAGGTTTCTTTTTCTATCACATTCTTTACGTTATATTTTAAAAACAATATCAGCGTTTGTCTGAATGTGTTGCCGTCGGTTTTCCTGAAAAGGCCGAGCTGGCGGTCGGCCCTGGGAGCAGGAATCCAGTCGGGAAATCTGTTCAGCGGTTTCGCAGGAGAGTCGGATTCTCCGGATTCCACGGTGGAAGGAGAGACGTCTGTTGTGCGATTTTCAGCGGTTCTCTCTCTCCCTTTCTCCCCCCCTCTCTCTTTCTCTACGTCTCTCTATCTTTCCCTACCTCTCCCTCTTGTCCTCCTCCTCTCTCCTCCCTCGCTCTGTTTTCCTCCTTGTCACATAGTAAATCCAGCCTGTGGTCTGGACACTTCAGCACCACGCTGAGGTGAGGGGTGGAGGGTGTGTGTGTGTGTGTGTGTGTCTAGGTATGTAAATGCTGTGTTGTGATTTGTGAATCATTTATATCACATTTCCATGAGGTTGCGGCAGCTGTAACTGAGTATATAGCATAGGCACAGTTTCATATTCATATAGCTGTTCAAACTTGTGTTAACAAAGAGTTGAGGTTTAGGAGTTTAAACTTGGGCTTTGAGATGGAAAACGGTTTTGAAATATTAAATTTAGCCTGAAAAACATAGTACCATTTGATATTTGTGCTGTTTATAAACACCATTTGTAACACTTGTATTGCTTTTGGAAGTGGTGTTACGTAAGAATTTTGGTATTTTATTTTGAAATGTTTTATTGTGCAGTGAGGTATTTCTGTTCTCTCTACATTTGCATTCCTAGTATGAGTGGACAGCTAACCATGACCTCTTTTTTTTAGATGTGAAATCAGATACACGAAACAGGGCACATGGTGTAACAGAACTCAACCTGTCTGCTGTTGTTCATACTGCAGTATCATGTAACTCTATACTGAAACTGATGAAAAACCTTTGGATAACAGGAACAAGGCTGTGTCGAACCCTCGCTTACTGTCACATTCATAGGCATTCAGCATCTGCATGTTGATACCAGGGTGGGAATTTAATTTCAGTGACAGTTATGGACCAGTAATACTTGGGTAGCATATCAGAAAAAATCCATGCTTTACTAGGCCTGATAGGGATAATCGAGGAGAATCTAACTTTTTGACAACTGACTACTGGATTAAGAATTTTATCAGATATTTTTCTTTCTTATGTGACACACTTTTCTAAATTTTTCTCAGTTAGAAAAGACATTAAAAGACATTAAACATAGATTGCCCACAAAAATGGCAAGGAAAAATCCATATACAGAAACCCTGTTTAAAAAAAAACAGCTATTGGTGATGTACCTTGCATTTCTGGGCCCATTTTGTTGTTTTTTGGTGGTGTATTTTTCTTATTCCTGTGGATAACTGGCCAAATGTAGACAATGTGACGTCCCATCAAGATATTTCCAGTGCAGTTTGATAGCAGAAAATGTCTCAGCGATCTAAAACATCAACATAAACGTGTTGATGTTTTGGTGTCAGTCCCTCAGAATCAAAGAGCAGGGGCTTCTTTCTAGAGCCACCATTTTGCACCAAGAGACGTTCAACAGTCATACAGGGAGAAATCCATCGTAGAAGAGGAGAGAGACCGATTTCTCCACTGACAGCAGCCTCGATAGACCAGAATGCAATGCAGCCACAACTGATATTGCTCTCGCCACCTACAGATATAGCCTAACCCACAGCTCAATATTCACACTTTAGAGCTAATTATATGGCCATATGCTTACCTTTGATTGAAAGCAACACGTTCGTGGCCCTTCTCTGGGGTTTGTCAAAAGGCATTTTGGGAAATGTAGGAAATCACTTGAAAAAAGTAAAGTACTAGTAAAGGACGAGTACTAATTTCAAACTCTTGAGTACTACAAATTCCAATTCCAGTTCAGTAACACAATGAAAGACCACTGTCCAGCCCTATAGTTTGCATTCCTATTGTGCTCCGACTCCATTTGTGGCACTATTCCTGTTCTGTAAGTGTTCTTTAAGCAGCCTCCGGACCATTACCCCAAACCCAGGGCACCAGAGAGTCACGCTAACCCAGACCACCTCCACGATAAATACCTTAACTGTTTCCTCCCGTTCCCAAATCCTCAACGCTATACTTAAGTCCACTATTTTACGACCCCCATATCACGTTTCGAGCTGGACCTAAACCATTGGCACGCATTAGCAGTTTCATTGCTGTGGATTTGACTGGCAGGCCTTGCTGTTAGTTGGTCTCTGATCTGTGCTGAGATGAGCTGAGCGAGTCGGACCGTAAGACTCCTGGGTGGCATATTTCAACGCCTGCCGTGTCTTGGCTAATATGTACTGTAGCTGCCGGAGATTTGATTTTGAGATTGTCTGACATTCAGACACACCATCGTTGGCTGCCTGCACAAACCCAGTACTAACCTCACATCTGAATGGCAAATCATCTGGTCAATCAATTGTTTTTCTCTCTCTGTACCGTTCCCTCTTTATTGAGATATAGAGAATTCTTGGAAAATTCTTTCTCTGTACTTAATTAAACTTGCCCGACCGCAACAGAACCGAACAAACAAACCCAACAAAATCAAATGAAATGCAAAGTTTGCTGATTGGGAAGTTCAGGAGCCAATGCTCATAATACTTGACAGCTTTTCACTGTGAACTATCTGACCTCAGATTACATCTTGACTCATGCCTGAAAATCTGAGCCATGCCCGACTCCTAACCTGAAAGGCTTTCGGTCCAAACCTGAACCGAACTAGGACGCAAGCATTTTGCGAATCCAACCCTGACTAAAACATTAAATTGCTAATTTTTCTGACTGCTAAATTGCTAATATTATTTTTCAACAAGATGTTTGAGCCCGACCCAAACCTTAGCAATTATGTGTGAAACTCAGCTTGGCCTAATCCAGGCCCATCGAGTCCTGTCAGGTTGTGTCAGGTTTGGGCATAAACATCCCGCTCTTTCTCATGCAGCCTGGTATGTGCCCCAGGGTTGCTCTCTCTCTCCCTCTCCTTCCGTCCTGAGTTGGACCAGGCCTGCAGTTGGTTGGGTTCTGCTGCTCTGTCTTCCAGGCCTCTAAGCCAAATATTTTCCCCTCCAATATTTTCCCCTCCACAGGTTTCCACTGACAGGCTGTGGGAACCAGGCAAAGCCAGCAGCGGCAGCAGACAGCAGTATCCTGTCTGTATACCCTACACTGCTGTTGCTGTGTGTCAGCCTCCAAATCTGTGAGTATACATGTGTGTGTGTATGTATTTTGTTTCTCCTCCTCTGCTCCTCCACACACACACATACACTCTTTATTCGGATCCCCATTAGCTTCCACAAAGTGGTCGCTAGTCTTCCTGGGGTCCACACAAAAACAACAACAATAAATAGACAATTTGAAATCACACAGTATCAACAAGAAACAGCCATATAAGCCAAATATAAAGATCATAAAATAAATCAAATGACTCTACACATAAAACAAACAAACAAAACAAAATAGCAGTAACCTATAATGGAAACAAAAGCAAAATTGTCACAAACACACAGCACCAAAAAAATAAATAAAAACAAACAAAAAGGTTCCAAAACTGCAACAACGCAATAACAGCTATTTGAGATTAATCAATTTTTGTTTTAGTGTCTTTTTGAAAGAAAATCTGTTTTTGATCTGTCTGATGTTGGTGGGGAGCATATCCCAGGCAGAAGAACCTCTATAAAGAACAGTTCTCATCATACAATTTGTAATTTACACATACGCACAGACACTTTTGCTTTCCATTTCTTCCCCTCTCTGAAATTCAAATTCAAAGATGGTTTATGGAACGGACTGTCAAACAAGAGCTAGCTAAGCGCTAACTAGCTTAAAAGCTAATGTAGCGCTATTTACATGCTTGCCAGCTGTAAAAATGAAAAATAAAATGAAATCACCAAAAGGAGCCACTAAGTACTACAACTTAACAGCTAATGTTATTTCTAAGATGCATATTCTCAACAAAGGATAATATCACTAACAACAGACATCCAACAAACAATATGCAAAACCTAAATGAAATAATCTAATGTTGTAAAATGACATGACTTGAAATAGATCTTCAACTAGCTAGCCAAACATTTCAACAATAAATGTGAAATAGAAAAATCAATCTTCCAGTGAAAACTAGTTTATGAATCAGCTGGTCTATAAAGGTTACTACCACAAGTATTTCATGACAGTTCAACAAGGACCTAATGAAAATATGAGCAAGCATAAAAATTCACAATATCGGCAACACAGTTTACATTGCAGTTCATAGCAATCTTTCTTTGTGTCTTTCTCTTCTGCAGCAGGATGACTACACACTCTAACTCTCCCTTCTCTTATTGTCTTAACCTGAACCACTGCTGAAGGAATCTCTCCAATGAACACATTCTCAGGTTTTCCTGTTTCATCTTTACCATCTCTCTCTCATATCCAATCTCTCCCACGTTTTCCCTCCAATTTATCCAATTTACTCTTTCTCTCCTCATCTTCTCTCTTTCTTTCTATCAGCCTGTTGCCCCTCTTTCTCTCCCGCTCTCCTTCACCCTATATCTATCTCCCCCTCTCTACCATTCCTCTAACAGACCTCTTCTTCCTTCTCATCCCCTTTGGAGCCAGTATCAACAGGAGTGAGAGGGAGAGAAAACAAAATAAAGAGAGGACTGGACATTTTTTCGGTTCATCAGCAAAAATACACTTCCCTGGGAACACAGGTGGGTTTAAGACGAGACAGAGTGACGACCTAAGGGGTTACACACACATACACACACACTGCCTACATCTGCTGCCTACATTCTGTCATAAAAAAGTAAAGGTAGAGGAAAATCCTAGTCATGCGTGCTGAGGGATTCTGGAAAGCCACGTAGAAGAAGATCTCCATCTGACCTTATGTCTTATAAAAAGGTCAGATGTCGCCTATATAGCTGTGCCCAGTAGTGATCAGAATGGAGTCTATGAAAACAGGAGATGTGCCTTTCTAGGGTGCAAGTGAGCCAGAAACCTACCCAGTAACTGCTGATATGCCACCATAGAAAACCCAATGAAAGCATGTTGAAGTTAAATGAGGTTACATTCTATATAAGTGCGCTAAAACAACGCTAACACCACTGGAACAAGTCATTAACCACGCTTGGTTCAGCATATCCCAGCACTCAGTTCAGTTCACAAACAGCAACACTAATGTTCAGAGTTTTTGAACATATAGCTTCGCTGTTCTTTCTTTTCTTACTGCTTTCCACCATTGTTGTTGCTGTGACTTCCTTGTGCTGTGGCCGCTAGCCTCACCTCGATAGCCACAACACAGCTCACTGCTGGCTCACAGCAAAATGGTGTACACCCCCAAAATCATTGAAAAGACAATTTCAGGTAAATGGAAGCTTTTAGACATGTACACAGACACACACTTCCTATTTATGTATTATTATATTATTAGGCCATCATCAACATGGTGGGCAGGATTCTGTTTTACAGAGCGTTTTGTTTTGATGGACGTTTGCCATGAGTAGGATACTGACATTACCACAATTGTTGTCTGTTTGTCCTGTTGTCTGTGTAATTTTTGGAACATATCGAAGGTATGGAGTTGCTATTTTGTGTGTGAAGTAGCACCAATTCCTCGTCACATAAATGAGCCGGTCTGATAAAATTTGAGGATTATACACATGCCGAATTTACCAGAACACCCCCAGTAATAGTATACCATTCAAGCTCTCCCTTGAAAAGTTGATTCTGGATCTCAGTGGGACTCCCTGGTTAAACAGAGGTTAAAAAAGGTGAAATGGTTCCAATCTGCCGCCACTTCTTAGAGGAGACAGAGTGTCTTCAGTAGCAAAATTTGGTAACTATCTCCCATTATCATGTGCAGGTAATTGCTGAGGCTAATAAACATAATTACATTTGTTCATTACATGTTTTGACTGAGCGTTTCAAGCTATATGGGTCATATGGGTGCATAGGTGAGGTAGGAACCTCAGCCCGAAGGAGCAAAACAATTATATAGCATCACGAGATGCGCAGCTCTCTCTCTCTTTCTCTCACTCTCTCTCACACCACAATTGTTTGTGGTTTTCGTGCATTTTTACTTTTGTAGTCTTCACATGTTAATTCTTCCTGACAGTCACTGACTAGTTATTGGCAAGGCTCCCACACTTTGAACTTGGTTGAACTCATTTCTACCTTTATGGGTTTTTTTTTTTTTTTTTTTTTCACTCAGGACAAAATAATTGACATGGCATCTTAAAGGGATCACTGTGTTCTCCTAGCACAAGATTCTCCCTCGGGTTAAAATAGCTGCCAGAGGAGTTATCACACGGGATCTTTATTTTATAATAAGACAGTGAAGAACGTTTCCTAACACCGTGGTATGCCCATAAAATACACCATAACCAATGAGGTGTGTATTATGAGTTTGTTCCTCTCTTTGATGTATGATTGGGAAAGAGTTGTAAGCGTTCAGTGCGCTCGTTTTGTTTAAGATGAACTGCACCTTTTTTTTTTTTTTACAGGTGTGTTCCAATGGTGATCAAATAAATTGTGGTTTATTGCAGCAAGATTGATAGATACGCATGGTAACTCTAGTTCTATGATCACAGGCTGAGCCCTCTAATGAGGCTCTATTAGCCTGCTCAACCCTATGGGGCCTCACTCTATATAAGGTGAGCGTCCCCTCACTCTGCATCCATAGCGTCTTCATAGACTTCTGTTGCAGCAGGGACTCGATAGAGGGCTCCACCTGTGATCATAGAACTAGTGTTACCATACGTAACTATCGTTCTATTTCACACATGCTTCACCCTCTACCCGGTTCTATTGGCTTAGGGGGTGAAGCCCGATGACTATACCCCCTGCTGCGAAAATGACTCTGTTGACAACCATACAGAGACTTGCGTGACTGTTACCGTGCACGCATGCGAGTCAGTCAGCATCGCCGCTCCTCTCATCTACTGCCAGTGGAAAGGGAACCAGCCTCAGCCACTCTGTCCCCATGGCACACAAAGAACTGCTGCGCACGTCCCAGTGTAGCTGTGCACCCTACATAGCATGCCAGAGCACGCACTGGGCACAGATGATGCAATCTCTCCTCCCTTTCTCCAGCATGGGGGGGAGGGTAGAACGCATCCTGTTGAATTGTCCTAGACCTGAAAGAACTATTGATGTTCTTAGGAGTAAAGGATAGATTTTGCGCCCCCCCCCCCCCCCCCCCCCCCCCCCCAAATCAGAGATCACTCACTTTCTTTGCCGGTGTCACTGCCAGCAGTAGCACCATATTGATTGGCTGAACGGGTAGTCTTGCCCGTCACCAGCCATGACAGAGACACATCTAATAGCCCTGGGTTGTTGGCCGCCGTTGCTGACTGCGCCGCCAGGTGGAATTTCTTGTTAAAAAATTCCACTGTCTCTTTGTCTTTAGTTTGCAGCGGAATAGGTTTCCTACCCCTTGACCAACTAGCGAAGCCAGGAGAAAAATGGGCAGCCAGAGCATCGTTGAGTGGCGGGATGCCCTGATGGAAGACTTCCCCTTCACTCTGGTGAACTCAGCAAGGCTGAAGAGTGGAGCTTTGATCTCCAGTGGTTCCACCCGGGACGCTTTCACGCACTCCCAGATGTCATCTAACATGGGGGGCCATGAAGACCGGTCTCGCTGCTGATGCCGGTTTGTAAGCTTACTCCGTCCCCATAGGGTTGAGTAGGCATACGTGTATGCAAATTTCAGTGCACTGTGGCATCTAGATGAGTGGTTAAAGGATAGGTTCCTTTTGTACCTATATATACCCCATTTGGACTCATTGTTCGCAGCAAGAGGCTAGCAATAGGAGATCGCCGTTTCAACCAATAGGTGACTCGGGAGTCAATATTCTCTGCAGGTCTAAGTACTACAGGTATGTAAGAGAAAAATTATACTTTAAGCCAAAAGAGCCCCGTTAGAGGGCAAAGCCTATGTGAAATAGAACAGGATCCTCAGGGACCCAAAGGGTGTGTTACGTCACCTGAAAGCCCTCTATAGGACAGGCTGGCCCTCAAATGCCTGATCAAAATGCCAGGTCATTAATATTAGCTCCTACCTCACATGATAACTTTCCATCTCTGAATGTTTGTGATTGTGTCTATAAGTGTATTAAGCGTATGTTTTCTTAATTTATCTAAAATACTCCACAATTAGCAAAAAGTGCCCTTATCAAACCTTGTCAAATAGCTGTGGATAGTATTACCTGTACAGGTGAACTTGTTCTCATACCTTGTACAGGTACAGTATCAAACACTGAAGAACTGCTGTGTGTTTTTGAAGCTGCATCTGTGCATGATGCTAATAAACCTACTCCTCTTTTCCTGCAACTGAGAAACCCAATTAGAGCAGTAACAAAGGTGGTGGGAATGGTGGGATTATGTCTCTTGTTATGATGAATATGAATGGGGGACATGCTGTTCTAATAAGTGTGAATACGGATATGCTTGCTTGTTTCAGTGACCCTGAACAGGGATATGTTTTCTCTCTGTCCCCATTCCCATGTAATGTAACTCCTGAAGCTGAGTGAGAGGGAGAAAGAGATAGAGAGACAGAGAGAGAGCTGAGAGAGAGATATGACCCTGATTCTTGATTCTGTCACCATAATAACAATGAGTGTGTCAGCTGTTACCTGACACTGCAATGGTACTTACTGCAAACCCTAGCCATAATCTGCTTGATACAAAGACTGTCTATGCTGTCGAAGATGAATCACTCAATAGGAAAAAAAAAAAAAGGGTCAGTTTGTGTTCAAGTGAAGATATCTGTTTAGCAGTTTAATGTGACACAGATTTCCGCTTCTTTCCATTTTTTTTTAAGTGATGATATCTGCCACAGAAGGCCATATCTTGTCAACTTTTCAGTTAACGCCAATTCATTGAGCGCAGACTCCGGTGACGGTTGTGGTACCTGGAAATAGGAGCAGAGTGAGAGCTCTCTGCATCTATCTCTTCTTGGCTTCATATCACAGCCTGGGTGAAAACTCTGTTCTAGTGGCTGGACTGGAGGGTATCTATTACTTTTGTATGAGGGAAAGTATAAACTTACAATTAAGTCATTTGTACATCAATATATCAGGTGCCACAGGAGTGTTTTTTACAGTCTCCTGGCAATGTTGCTGGTTTGTGAATTTAAATGTATTCTTTTGCTGCGTTTACTGTAAATCAGAAAAGAGCTTGTTAAATTCCTATAAGATGTTAAAGGACAATAACAGTGTTATTTTGAGTTACAGCCCATTCACTACTGTTTACATTTTACCAATCATTTTGCAATGCATGCAGTATGTAATCATATTTTTTTAACATTTACTTGTTTTTTGTCATTTTTAAATCACAAATTTTCCACTGTCAAAGCTAGTTTGAAATGAACTGTTGTCCCAGCTAACAAAGATGCCCTAAATAAATAGACATGGATATGACAATAATGTTTTGGAAGCAACATGTTTTTGAGGGATTATTTCCTGGAGGAGACTAACGTTGTTTTTTTTCTCTGGGTGTCAGGTGATTCTAAGGAAGCAGAGAGTAACGTAATACACTCACTGATATGAAAACACTCAACTCAACACAATGGAAATAAGGAGAAAACAGAACGTTTGGCTTCATGTTTGCTGTGATGGATTATCGCGCTCTGTGGATGTTGTTTTTGATACTGGACAAGAATGAATGGCAGCAAATGGCTTCTTCTGAAGGAGGAAAACAAGCCCTGGTATCTCCAACTATGCTGACTGTGTGCAGACAGCAGCAGGAAGAATGGAGAGTAGAAGGGAAAACTAGACGATTGTCACAAAGTTAAAAAACAAACACTGGTATTATCCTTTAAAGTTTAAACTGCGGTTCCAGCCAAACTTACATTTTGGTCTCAGTAAGTGCTGTGACTGATACTACTGCTGCTATTTTACATTATGTTAATACTAGAATCCACAATTTTTGTACATTTTCATTCATACATGTCTACTTAACATATCCTTGTGCTTAAACTATTGGTTCCTATAACCCTCCTTTGCTCTATTCTTCTTTTATCCTATTCTTCTTTGCTATATCACATCACAACTCGCTGCTACAATACCCTATTTCCCCACTGGGATCATTAAAATGTTATCTAATCTAATCTAAATGTAATTTCATCTCACTTATGCACTTCCAACTCAACATGTTGGCTAGATTGCATCTAACTTATTATGTGTAAGCAGAAATGAATGTTATGATTGCACATAATTGCTGGCGTTCTCGTTTCCAAGTAATCGGTACTGCAAACTGCATTCTGTTTTTTTCCACTTTGGAAGCTAACAATGCTAGCAAGCTGTTAGGGTGATGATGGAAATATATTAAAAACTCATTCCCCATAGTGTCACAAATGTCTGGCAAAGAAAAAAGTCAAAATGTCAAGGGGAGCTTTTACTCGAGTTTGGTCAGAGAGACCAGTTAGTCCAGATTTTCTGAACTGGATGTTCTTTCTCATCATTGTGGTTTTTTGGCTCCCAGGTGCGTAGAGGTTATTGTGCTACTTATTCCGGGTTGATGAGCTTGGTCTTCATAGCTGACCTATTTAGGTGAGCCGTGGAACTGTTACAGCATTGCACAAGCATTACAGTCTATGTGCGCCTATGCAAATGAAGAAAATGACATAAGAACAGTTCAACTTCCCAAACAGGTCAGGTTTTCTGAGGACACGCACACAGGGATATGCATCGGATATGCACCAAATTCATGAAAAACCGTAATTTTTTTATATTTTCACCCAACAATAAGATCCTTTAATTATCCTGTGTATCCTGGCCTGTTTCAATGGCACGCATTCGCACACACACACACTACCCACCACCCCTACCTGCTGATATTCAGTGTGTTCACCCCCCTCAGACTGTCGGTGTCTGGGATCCGTAATCCCCGAAGCCCCCTTGAGCACCAGGAGAGAGACAAAGAGAGAGAGGGAGAAAGGCAGAGAGAGAGAGAGAGAGAGAGGGGAGGGGAGAGACAAGCTGACAAAGTCCCGCAACTAAACGTCATCCAGACCAGAGCTAGCATCAAATCTGGGAAAATACCTACAAATCCACTTCACCCAGACAGAAGAGAGAAAGAGGAGGGGAGAGGAAGAGAGAGAGACAGGGCGAGGGAGAGAGTGGGGGAAAGGAAGAGAGAAAGAGAGAGACCCTCATTCTCTACCCACTCCTCCTCCTCCTGTCTAGAGGGGAAAAAAGTAGAGGAGCGTCTGAAAGGCAGCCACTACTTAACCACCTCCTGAGTCTGTCTCATAATGTTAGAGACCGTCTGAAGAGTAGAGGCTCCCTGAGATTACACATCGCTCTAACTGAGGTCTAGACTAGATTGTTTTCAACTCATCCATGTCAACCTAGTTAAAGTTGTAATCTACGACATTTTCATATAAATAATACAGGTTGGTGCTATGGCCAGTTCATGAAAGCTTTTCCATTTGCTGTTCTAAACAGCCGGTGTCTGGTACTTTCCTGGGAAAAATCCTCTGCCGCAGATTAAGTGGTTTACGATTTTGCTGTGTTTGGAATAAACAGAAGAAGAACTGGGTAGTTAGTGATAGCCACCATGGCTGAACAGACAAAAAAAAGAGCGCCACCTACAGAAACTCAAACTGCATCAACAGAAAATCCAAAGAAAAAGACAAAGTTACAGTACTGGACACACTGTTTGATTGACAGGTGATCTCTGGGAAGAGCAGTCCAGAAACACCACAGCAATGAACGCTGAGCACCAAAGATGGAGACAAAATCCAAAAAATGCATCTTGCAAATTATCACTTCAAGTTTTGCATTAACGTGTGTGACACAAAAGACAAGGACCTCTTTAACGCATCGTGTTGAAGTTGTGTAGTCCCTATAGAGACTCGGGTGTGTTGAAAATCACACCTGCACACCTAAAGCATTCATGCAGGCAAAATAGCTTTTTTGGCATTGATTTTTTTTTTTAGGCAGCTGCTCGGTCTCACAGTTTAACAAGGTGAACATGTCGAACAAGATGTTAAGCATTTTGAAAGATGCGTGTGCCAGCCAGCCAGCGTGACGCCTGCAGGTGTGGCTCGCTCAGCAGAGGCCCGAGGTGCTGCTTTCTCTCTTAGCTAGCTCTCTCTGTTGGCTAGCTAGTTAGCTTATAGCATAAACAGAAGAACAGCTGTTTGTTCTGTTTTTACAGTTTTGTATAACATAACATTGTATAACATAAACAGGCTGGTCAGTTTGTCATTAATATACGGTCATGAATTTGGTATCCGTGTCAGCAGTCTTTGATAGAGCTTGCTAGCTTTAGCTGTATAGCTACAGCTTGCTAGCTGTAGCTATACGTAGAAGTATTTATTTTCGGTGTCATTTTGGTATTGTGCTTTTAGCTGTGCCACATGATTGGGTAGCTACATTTTATCATTTTATTTTGCCTTAAGTTGTTACATTACATTACGTCATTTAGTAGACGCTTTTGTCGACTTACAATAAGCAGTAACACAATAACTAAATAATAAGTGGCTACTACTTTCTTTAAATGCCGCTTAGGATGCCATTTCAAGTCATGTAGCTAAATGACTGTAGCTGTATAACACTAACACCTTCACACAACCTCGCCTACACCTCATCGATAAAAATCAGCTAATCCCCATCCTTCAAGCTAAATGGTCTCCCACTGACTATTCACCATAGAACCAGAATATATATCGAAATACAAGCTGACTGACTTGCTAGATCTCATTTCATCACATTGTTTGTAATATGCGCCTTGCCGCTAGCCATCTCAAAATCAATCTGCTTCAAACTGAAAGATCTCCTTGTTGGATATTTTAGCGCTCACTGCAACCCTTTTGGAGGAACAAAAAAAACATTTTTGCGGAGAGCCGGATTTGGCTGCGCGGGCCCTACGTTGTGTGGCCCTGGCCCTAGACTGATGAACACGAATATGAACATGAGAGCTGCATCAATGCAGAATGAGAGGATAATTGAATTTCATTTCACATAAACAGATGGTTGTTTGGCGCGAGGCAGCTAGTCTAAAAACCACATGAAGCCAGCGTTCATGGCGTGTGTCTCCTCTAATCACCAAACAAACATCATAAGTTGAAGCTCTCGGTCTTTATAGGGGGACTTTTGTGCGAAATGTTTAATAATGCTTGGTCAGCTGGCCACGAATCAGTTTAATCAATAACAAACCTTTATTTTAGGCTAGATAAAGATGAACCAAAGACTAAGGGAGGAGGCGGGAGAGCTTAAACAGCATCAAGATTCCCTCCGATGTTAAGATGGAACCTGGTCTATTGTAACATTTGCCGTCTTTGCTGAGGAAACCTTCTCGACAGATGCTGGACGTTTTGAAGCGTCCTAACCGTCAGAAGCATCTAATCACGCCGCTTTGTTTCCCAGTCATCTCCCGTCTTTGTTCCCCCCGAAACGTGTCTTTCATTTCAGGGAGCTGCTTCCTGACTCCATGTGTGTGTGTGTGTGTCTGTGGTTTCCTCTGCCCTTTCATCTGCTTTTATTATTATTTAGATGCTCGCAGCAGTAAGAGAGGAGAAGAAACGCACTAATAGCCACTGGAACGCAGTGGCTATTAGTGGCCCCGCTAAACACACATGCTTTTGTAGTCTGACACACACACACACACACACACACACACACATTTTGTATATGCATTGAGACACACAGGGGGTATATGTAGGTGCGCACACACACACACACACACACACACACACACACACAAACACACGATTGGACACAGTTAAAAGGGAACACATTAGGGGTAACCGGAGACTGAATTGAGCCCATACAGTAATTACGTGTCTACACCTGAGAGGGGAAGAAAAAAAAAAAAGAGAGAAAGAAAGGAGAGGGAAAAATGAAAGGAGAGGAGCAGGGGGTGAAGAATTGTTTCCAGAGCCCACCTAGGTTGAGGCTGCGTGGAGAGAGAGAGAGAGAGAGAGAGAGAAAAGGCTCAAAGCGGGAAAACAGACAGAAACAGAAAGAAAAGGAGGAGGAGGTGGGGGTTGTTGGACACAGAAAAAGAGAGAGAGAGAGATTATGAAAGAGCGCGACGAAACTCCTTCGGCTTAAACAAACCTGACAGCGTCTCTGCTTCCCCCCAGACAGGTTTGTATGAAAATGTTTGGCCCCAGCTGTCAGCTCCAACCATAACAGCTCCTGGTAATACATCACCGTAATCACCCTTATCCTGCTGAATGCAGCCATCACAGGCACTTCCCACACACCGTACGACCAGACAGCCAGCGCACTGATTGTGGAATAGTGGTAAATGTAAGAGTGTCCATGTAATGTGTAAATGAAATGTTAAGTCCGTTCAAAAAAAGTGAAAAGTCGTCTCTTCAAATCCTACTTAAGTATTGCAGTATTTAATGTTAATTTAAGATAGATAGATAGATAGATAGATAGATAGAGAGATAGAGAGAGAGATAGATAGATAGATAGATAGATAGATAGATAGATAGATAGATAAGAACTTTATTAATCCCAGAGGGAAATTGAGATTGTTACAGCAGCAAGACACTTAAGACACCAGACATAGACAAAACAAAGCACCAAACAGGTACATAATTAGAAAAAATAAAATGTAAAAAAATGTAACACTTTACAATAAGGGTCACTAAGTTAAGGGTTAGTTAATGCTTAATAAGCATTAACTAACCCTTAATTAACAGTTAACTAATGTGTAATTTACTAATGGTGTTCATGTTAACTAAGGTATTAAGTTATACCTTATTTAATAGTTTATAAAGATGACTATTAAATAATGTATAAATTAATACCTTAGTTAACATGAACACCATTAGTAAATGATTACCAGACACATTAGTTAACTGTTAATTAAGGGTTAGTTAATACTTATTAAGCATTAACTAACCCTTAACTTAGTGACCCTTACTGTAAAGTGTTACCAAATAATGTTAAAAGAAAGAGTACATACTCAGCATAACTTGTACTTCAGTGCTAGGAAGTGTTCAGTCTTCAGTTCATTAACATCAATGGGTTAAGCTTCAGTTCACTGCAAAAAAAAACAAATTTTAAGAAGCCATTTAGTCTCAGATTCAGTCCTAAATGGGCCCTATTATAGGAATTCAAATATTCCTCTATTTCTATACATATATGATCAAAGATGTATAATAATGACATTGTTAATATTTGGTTTGGGTAAGTGCTTAAATGAAAGTTCACAGTCAATCACAACTTGCCTTGATTGGCTCCCCTCACTAAATAATTAATAAATTAATTGATTAAATAAATACAGTTTTAACCAAACTACATTTATCTGCAAAACATCATGAGGAACATATTTTTTTTTATTCTAAACGATATATTTTGGGGGGAAAAAAAACAAATGAAAACTGAATAATATGGGAAAAATTCTGCCAATAGGGTGAGAAAATGCTTCATGTTTCCATTGCAGTTTCGCTTGTTTCAGGAATTTTGTAGTCTCATATCTTGATATAAGGCAGATCACTCCACTAGTATCAAAAAATGACTCATGAAAACTCTCAAAACAAGTTGATTTGCGGTGGAAACAAATGGAATAATATGATTTTAACCCAACACAAGATCAAATGACTTGTTTAACATGGATAGTTTCCATTTTTTAGCACGCTAAAGCTCACTCTCGTTGCTCCTTCTAAAAGATTCTCGCTCAAATATCATATTATGCATCATTTTCATAAACATATCATCTTTTGCGTGCAACAGTGGAAGTAGAGAGTTCCCTAAAATGGAATTACACCAGTGGAAGTTTAAGCGCCTGAGAACTGCCCTTAAGTACAGTACTTGAGTAAATGAACTTAGTGACTTCCCGTTGCTTTAGACTGGAATGATGCAACCGGGAGACAGAGGCCATCCATCTTGGCTCTCGTAATGACCGAGGTAATCAGAGAAAATAACCACACTAAGCAGCGAGATGAAGCTTTAAGTATGACTTGGGTCGTGTTGTGTTTAATAGGCGATGCTTAGCGTTGAGCAACCCGCCTTTCACAATTCAGCCCTTTGTGAAAAACTCTATAAATCATGTCGCTGTGGCTCAGTCTCACGGTGGAGTAGGTATTCTCGAGAGCGGCGTACACAGAACACACACACACACACACCATCCATCTTAGGTCACATACCGCACACTACACCTCTGCACATCAGGCCGCATATCAATCCGTCCTCAGATTTATCAGGCTTAGTGCGATGGGCTTGTATTTGTCTAAATGCATCGGGGCTGCTGTAGACGGAGCTGCCACATGGCTGTCCCGATATTTACCTCACTCTCTCTCTCTCTCTCTCTCTCCCGTGCAAGACGAGACAGATGTTTACGACGCTAATGAGGTTGTTCATGAGGTTGCGTTCAATCAACACCCTCACCTGCGCTCATAAAGCCATAACCTGATTTATCGGCCGAGCTCTTCCAACGCGACGGAGAAGACGCCGCCGTGGACTTGGCTCGGGCGCAACGCGGCGGCACTTTTATTACCCTTAAAATATGACTTTGACATTTTGAATTTTAACTGTTATGGATAGGAATGCGGCACCGAGTGAGCGGTCGTGCTTTTGCAACAGTTCGCAAAGCCCTTTACAGGAAAAACAAGGTGAGATAGTAACAGTCGTCAAGCAGAGATTATACTGTATATAAGGCAAAGAATTCATGAGATAAAAGCTGTTTAATCGACTTGTTTCCACATCAGTTTCATTTGTTTCAGGATTTTCTTCCATAAATAAATGTCAATATCTTGAAACATGGCAGAATAAGGCCAATCACTCCATTATAGTATTAAGAAAAAGATGCTTTTCAAGAAAGTTTGCACTGGAAACAAGTGAAACCAACTCACACCATTAGCAGAATCTTTTTCATTTTTTAAGAAAAATAAAATTTTAAGACTCAATACTAACAATGACTTGTTAAGGGTGCTAATTTCACTGAAATCGATGAGTCATGTTTTGCTTTTTTTTTGGTCACTATAGTTATCCTATGATAAATTTACAGGGATACTACACAGCAAAACTATAAATCCCTATAGGAATATTATAGTGATACTATAGGAGAAGAAAAAAATGCCATAAAGTACAATAAGGTCACTATAAACTCACTATTGAGGACAGACACACTATACCTCCCTATAGGAATATTACAGGAATATTTTAGGGAGTTTTTGTCACGTTTTCCAATGTTTGCCTTATATGGAGAGAACGCAATTAAAGTTGAGGTTAGAGTGTATATACCTGTTAGCAAACCACTAATAATAGCCTAATGTGTGTTAGTCTAGCGTTAATGATAGCTTAGCGCTAATGTTATCTCATGTTAGCCTATGGAGGGAGCATGAACTGGATAGCACCTGATGTTAGCATATGATTGTGGTCTGGAGGAGGCCTTGATAAGGGAATATAGATTAGCAGTGGCGGAAGGCTTTGTCTTAACCCGCTGATAAGAGGCTTTGTCAGAGCACACAAAGGCCCAGGTGCACTGGATATGATATTGGAAACACACACACACACACACACACACACACAAACACTTGAAAAAGCCTGCAAATACACATTCATGTGTATCAAGTCATACTTAAAATGGATAACTAATGGATAAAATCGATAATTAACGGACGATTAATGGATAAAATCTTTAATTAATGGACGATTAATGTATCAGTAATAATTCAGAGGGATTTTTTTTGCCAGCTTGATTTCATTTTTAGGGCCATAACACATTTGCATATTGGCAAATAAACACTCAGTTCGTACCAGTAAGATTTATTTCAACTTCTTTCTTTCTCACACAACAGGCCTTACAGAAGAGCACGGAGCTGTGTTTCTCCTCTCTGTCCCCAGCCAGGCCATCTTCCACCCCTCCTTTGTTGAGTTTGAAAAAGAAAAATGGGCTGTTTTTTTTGTTTTTTGTTTTTTCTGTTGACCCAGCGGTTTATGTTCGTTGTCATTTTCTCCCACTGCTGGCTCCGTGGTGCCAACATGGTCTACTGATTTTGGCTGCGTACTCGGTTGTTTTCTGATCAAAACGCCGCTCCGTTTTTTTCTCACCCGGAGGAAAGAATCTCCTCGTCATTGGTCACGGGCTCCGATGAATCAGCTACGGTGGCCCACGGGGGACAGTATTTGCATTCGTACATGAACATTTTGACAACTCAACAAATATCATGTTCGTTTTAGGAGCTTTAAAGGACTTTTTTTTTTTTTCTGAGCTCCTGTTCATTTCTAGACATTGAAACACACATAGAGTCACAAGCCTTTTAATTTTACAGTCTTCCACTTTGATTCCATACCCGTAAAAGAGACTCTTCATATATGGTAAAATCAGAGATGAATGACTTGACTGAATGAATGAATAAACTCCTGTCAGCGCCCGACACGGCAGGTTTCTGAAATTGGCGTGTTGGCGGTAGACACAGCAGCAGCTAAACTGTAATTTCAGCCCCTAAAACAGTGTTTAGGCCAGTGTCTGACGTTAGCCTGCAGACTCTAAACTCGCTGTTTGCCTTTTACACTCCATTAAGGGCAATTTTGCCTCTCATCTGAGTGATTGGCCCTGCTGCGGGCTTTGTTGTTTATGACGCTTAAATACTTAAATACACCGCAGTCAACACCGAGCATGTAAACTGACCCTCTGCCTGTGTGTGTCTGTGAGTGTGAGTGTGTGTGTGTGTGTGTGTGTGTGTGTGAGTGTTTAATGTGTAGTAGTGACGCATCATCATGCCTGTGGTCCTGTCATTAAGTTACTGTAAATAAGCCTTGGGAGGGTAAATGATGCCACCAAGCAAAAACACTCGGAGACAGACAGAGACAGAGATGCACACACACACACACACACACACACACACAGAGAGAGAGAGAGAAAGAGAGCTATCATTCATTCAGACATGCTTCCATAGGCATAATTCCGTCCCATTCCACACTGTAAAAAAATCGCAAATGGAGCAAATTTAGTTTTTTGTGTTTTTGTTTCTTGCATTCAAACTCATTGAACTCATATTTTTTTTATGTCAATTCAAGAAATGTCACTGTTTCAGCTTGATTTAGGACAAATTTTGCTAAAAGCTGCTGAAAACCAGGGTGTCACTTTACTTGAAGTGGCGCTTATAAGGAATTTTAAGGCATCATAAGCGCGCAATGATATTACTACAGTCAGTACATGATATGATAAACATAATATGCAGAAAATTTAGGGGGGTTGAAAACTTTATGATGCAGCAAAAAAGCACCTTTTTACTGTTTTTTTCTTTTACAGTTTTTTGTAACCATATTTTTTATATTCATATTTAATTTATTCATATTTAAACATTGATTCTCCTGTTCTGGTGTCTCTCCATGAAGTTGATCATCTTTTTTCTGTGATTTCTGTCATTTTCATGACCCTGAACTGTGTTTATCCATGATTGTAAAGCATTTCGTTTACATTATCATATGAAATGTGCTATACAAATAACATGTAGTTTGATTTGAGCTGTATAGGCGATGACATGATCTTAAAATGAATGTCATTTTCTGCTGTTTGTCTGATGATTACAATGTAAGAAGAGTTTACCCATGCTTCTGATGGTCTTACAATCTGCTTTTCTGTGAAATCAGCGATACAATCTAACACAGCAGTGAGCTAATGTGCCTTGAAATAAGCTGAATGAGTCCAATAAGTCTGAGCGCAAGATAAAATCATATCCCAAGCTCGTCATTTTTTACAGCGGCGTATTGCTCTCTGTTTCTTATCATGGAAAATGCCTTGTGCGTCTTTCTCTGGCTCCTTGTTTCTATGTCATGGCTGTCTGACTGTGGTCTGAAACACCACGCTAACGCATTACATAACGTCACTGGGTGTGTGTGTGTGTGTGTTTTTCAGCAGTTTACAGCGTGCTGCATGCCAAAAGTGTTTCCATGGAGACACAATTGACCAGGAATGTTATAACGCGCCAGTCGCCATCAAAACATTAGGAGGGGAAATCTTGATATATGGCTGTTTACAATCTCTGCCTCTCTCCTCCTCTATCTCACTCTCTTTCTCTCTCTCTCTCCCTCTATCTCGCTCCCCCTCTGCCCTGTTCTTTAGCTCTTTTTATACATCTCTTTACCTCCTTCTGTCCCTCTCTCTCTTTCAATCTCTCTCCCTCTCTTTCTCCTTCTCTTTCCCTCTGTCTATATCCATTTCTCTTCATTCAATTCACAACACTGCCAAAGCTTCAATTACAATGGGTGATATGATAACACACAGTATAATAAAAGGTAATAATTAATCCCTTTGTATCAATGTGTGTACTCATATCACCCTCCCTCGCTCTCTCTCTCTCTCTCTCTCTTTCCCTCTCTGTATCTCTCTCCTTCCCTCTCATCGTGTTGTCATTACCCATCTGGTTGTGTTTTCCAGAAGAAATATTATGCTGTGATGGAAAACAGCAATGGCATGTGTTGCAATTGGACTGACACAGTCCCATGCAGCGGCTTAGGCATTGGGAAACCAGTATAGTGTAAACTGGCGTGGAATCTTCAGGCCTGGTGGTTTGAGTGGGAGACAAGAATTATGGTATCACTACAATAAGTTCCTACGTTGGCCTGGGCGGTGTTGTCTGACACATCGAGCGTGCAGACAGTCATGGTTGTGTGTTGTACGTGCAGATTTCATTCACATTGGTACTGTATGAATTGAATATGTGTGTACGTGTGGAAGTTTAGGTGGGGGTGTTGCTGCTGTCTTTATGGGGACCAAACGTCCTCACAAGGATAGAAAGAGGAGGAAAATCCGGGACGTTTTGGCCGGTCCTCACTTCTTCAAGGGGCTAGTTTAGGATTAGGACTTTAGGGTTTAGGGTTAAAGGAATGCACCAAGATTCCTGGAGACTGGCCTGTTGGTCAAGTTATCTGTTAGAACATAGACACCAGAATCATACATGTGTCCCTGATAGATAATTTACTGCTGTAGGTAGCCTAGCCTCAGATGTCCTGAAAATTACAATTTCCTTTGTTAAGTACTACAGGTGCCTGTTTCCCTTTGCCACTGAGACACTTGACGCTGTTGTTGACCCCCCCCCCCCGAGCACCCCAAACAGTGCTCTGATAGGCTGCCAGTCATTTCACACCAAGGTGTGAAATCACCTACCATAAAAACGACTGCAGCCATTGTTCTCACGCTCTTTCCCTGTCAGCTTTCCAGAGGGTCAGGGGTCCCCTCTCCTGCTTTCTGCCCCTTGGAGCAAAGAGTCTGCTATCACTTGACATAGTGTACGCTAAAGTGTTAGCTTGGAGCCTCCTATCACTCGACATAGTGTACGCTAAAGTGTTAGCATGGAGCCTCCTATCACTCGACATAGTGTACGCTAAAGTGTTAGCTTGGAGCCTCCTATCACTCGACATAGTGTACGCTAAAGTGTTAGCATGGAGCCTCCTATCACTCGACATAGTGTACGCTAAAGTGTTAGCATGGAGGCTACTATCACTCGACATAGTGTACGCTAAAGTGTTAGCATGGAGCACCAGAGCTAATGAGCTACTGGGGACACATGGATGATTTTGGGGTCTATGTTCTCATCACTTAACAGGGAAGCTGACCAACAGGACAATGTACCAAAAACGTATGCAGTGTATTCCTTTAAGGTTAGAATTAGATTTAGATTAGGGTAAGAGTTACAGGTTAAGGTTAGGGGTCTGGGAATGAATGTAGTCCTCACAAGTATAGTAATACAAATGTGTGTGTGTCTGTGCGTGCGCGTGTGTATGCACACACACACTCATAATCTGCTATTCCTCTTCATTTTCCTACTTTTCAAACAATGTAGTGCAGCACACTCATCACAGAGTGTTTGTCAGGCTCTGGACTGACTTGAAAGGAGAGCTTCACCTACATCCAGAACTCTTTCCTGGAGCTGGACAAAAATAAAAGTCTTCATAAAAAGGAAGGAATGTCTCTCTCACTGATTTATTATATAAATTTGTGACAATATAAAAGGTTTCTCAGGACCGACTCTTCCGCCTGACCTACCAATGTACAGTACAACCGGGCCTGCTGACCACAAGCTCCCAGTGTGTGAACCTGACCCCTATATGTGTGTGTGTGTGTGCGTTTCCGCTCGATGACATCATTTACCCTCCCAAAGCGTATTTACCGCAACTTAAGGAAAGGACCATGGGGCTGAGGATGTGTCACGTACTACACATTAAACACACATACACACACAGTGGAGTAGTGTGTGTGTGTGTGTGTGTGTGCATAGCAGAGATATTTGAGACAGCCTGGATTGACTTTTGTTTCATCTAACATAACGATGGAGAACAGAATAACTGTCCATGCACTTGTATGTGAACATCACCCTTCAATGTGTGGGTGTGTGTGTGTGTGTGTGTGTGTGTGTGTGTGTGTGTGTGTATGGACTTTATGAGTTCCTGTTGCGTTTCCTGCTCTTAAATGTCATCGGCAGTGTTGTGACTGTGGTCGGTAAATATGTATCCACCGCCACATACTGAGTCACTAGGCAAACAGAAGAAGAAAAAGGCCGGGGAGAGGGAGATAGCGATAGAGAGAGTTTGTTTGTGTCGAAGAAACGAAAGAGAGAATCAGAAAGACAGCAAGAGAGAGAGACGATGTTGTTTCACCTCCAGTCTTTCCCATCAAGTCTTTCTCGAGGAATGCGAGAAATAATGTGGTGAAATATTTCCCTGCAGAGAAATGCTTGTTTAACTTCCAGGTCTGCCTCCCTGCCTCTTTTCTGCTCCTGGTTCCTTCTCTCTAATCAATCGCTCCTCTACGCAGAGGCCAAAACACTGCTCACGTATCCAGGTAACACATACACAGGTTATAAATAGACCAGTGCCATAGGTCAAAGGCTTTCATGCCACTGGCTGATAAGATACAGTACAATGAATGCCAAGATTAGCAAATGGTTCCTGTTAACTTATTTCAAGACACATTGAGGAATTTGTTGAATTTCTGCAAACCATTAATGTCTTCCTCAAGCCAAACTGGCTTTGTAGCCAAAATTCCTCCAACATGGAAAATTGTATTTTCACAAAGATGAGTATAAACTGGGTGTGGGGGTCATATGCAAAGTCTGTCTAATACTTTGCGTATGATCAGATATGTTGCATCGCCTAACGCCTAATTGTGTGTTGTTTATTATGATGCGTTATCTGTCAGAGACATCGTTCCTCCGCCCTGTTAGCATTTGTGCCATCTACAATTAGCTGTGACTTAAACTTTAGACATCTGGCACTGTCGTCAAGTAATAATCACTGTTTGATTGACAGGTGATCTCTGGGAAATGCGGTGCAGAGACACCACAGCAATGAGCCCTGAGCACCAGAGAGGGAACAAAAAAATAAAAAAAATAAAATAAAAAAGGGGGATGGGTTCAAGAATTCCCGCTTTTGACAAATTGTTTTAAGATTCCCTTTTCCAGTCATTATTTTTACATTATGTGTTACATGAGCCAAACAGTGTCTTCCAGTTAACACATACACAGTTTTATAAATGATGACGTTCCAACAGGCTACTTGGGTGGGCGAGTGAAGGGATGAGATTACAGCTAGTCTGATTACAAAAGGAGTAACTGTAATTAGCAATTAGATTACAAATACATTACATCATTTTACATATGAAATAAGTAGATGACGATACTAAATATTCAAATGACAGCCTGTATACTGGAAAACATCCTGATCACCTGCAACTTCTATGGATTTGAGACACTTTGGAGGATTTTGGAGGATCAGATTTTAAGTATTTTATGTGATGTATTACATTTTCCTCAGGTAATCTATGATGGATTACATGTTACATGAGGAGTGCTGCCAGCCCCGCAGGCTACGTGACAAACCCTGCAAGGGTTTTTCTAAAGGCGACAGCGACAGATAAGACTGTCAACAAGAGGCAAGTGATCTCATAAAAGTAAATGGAGTTAAAGTTCAACAGCATGAGACTCCTTATCTGTTATTTTTATTTCAGCATCCAATTTATCTATCTAGGCTAGCGTCTTGAGATAAAATCTGAGTGACCCGGTTGGACCGAGGCCTTGGGAGTGTTGCAAGCGGGATAAACGTGAAAGGTTTTATTGCAAAATATGATCTATCATTTGAGTCATGCTCAATATTTTGAAAAAAATACAGTTGATTAAATCATCTCAAACATGTGCAATTGAACCTCCTTAGTCACATTTAATGCTTAATCCATCCTGCACGGAAGAGATCAGCTGGAAATCACCATAAATTCCCAACAGTGTTTGGAAAATAAAGCCCTTTCCTCCCGCCTGATATTGCTTTTCTTTTATTTGGTGAACCTTGAATGACTCCTGATGTTCTGAGAGCAGTACAGCGTTGAACAAAGTCGCATAAGGCTCAGTTCAAAGATGTTACAGGCCAGGTGCAGAATCACGGAGGTACCCAATCAAGAGGGGATGACAGCGCTCACATTTTTCGTAATTGCCCTTTTGGTGTTCATCCAAGAGCTGGCAAAGGACATCTAGTTCGACAGATGCTGAACATTTGAAAAGCACTGAAGCAAGAATTTTATTTGTCAGCATGAACATTCCTGTTTGAATTGACAAGAATACCTTGAAACTCCTTTACGTAGGATGGTTTTTCTTTTACTGAACGCACGGACAAGCATTAAAAATGTGTCTCTTGAATACATCATAATCAGTGTCATTTCAACCAATCATTTCACATGAAGATGAGGCTGACTATAGAACTGAATATGTCTGATGTTTTCATTTTTCACGTTGTGACAGAGCGTGAGAGAAGGTAAAACCATCAGAAATAGGATACAGTGAACTACCTGACTCAAATGCACACATAATGGATTTGTAATTAATAAGAAATATGTCCAAATATCATGATTTGTATTCAGATTTTTCTTTTTTTTTTTATATTTATTACACTATGTAATATTTTTATAGTGTTATATTTATCTATATTGCATTTTGACTACCTTATTACCTTCCTGTACTTTGTTCTGCCATTGTACTGTACATTGCTGCTGTGACACCCGAATTTCCCCTAGGGGATCAATAAAGTGCAATCTTAATCTTAATCTATAATAAAGCAATTACTCTACTATCACTAACTTTTACATACAAACCCTGGGTATATTATGGGATGCTGACCTGGGTTTGTCCCATGAAGGAGGCAGTTCACACTGAGCCTCATACACGGGAATTTCTTATGGGTTTCCACCTTATAATATCCACCAACAGCAGACATGTTCACATCCTGTGTTCATCATGGCAGACGACGTGATGCTCTATACATGAGGCGATACAGGTTAAACGCTGACCTTTGACCCCAAGCAGAGCAGATTTTGACCCGGGTTTCAACCCTGAGGCGTATTGCTCCAACTCTCATTTGCTTTCTCTTTAATTTTTCTTCTTTCTTCATTTCTTTCTCTCTTTCATCTCTTTCCCTCAGATGCATGGTATAAGCTTGGCATCGAAATAATTAGAGGACTGCTCTGATGAGGCATCACGCTCAGGGCAAAATGTTCCTCTCATGACTACACATAGGCTGCCTATAAGATTCATCATTATCTGTGAACATGAAAGGAAAGGTTTACCCATCTCCTCCATCATGGTGGTATTACATACTATAAGCTAACCACATCTATGTGGCTAGCTTACGTCTATATTTTGCTCAAGCTGCTTTGCCGTCTTTGCATCAATAGGACAATCATGGAAATATGTCTGATTTGATTGATATTACATCTGTTTTCAAGTCCAAATCAGACCAGATCCATTGGGGGTGGTGTGAGTAGTAGTGTTTCATTAGTTTGTGAGTGCTTTGCAGTCATGGAGTGAATTGACATACCACTTTATAATACTGCATTGCATCATAATTCTCAGCAAAAACCAACTTTTTTTTTCGAAGGAAAGGAAATGACAGGAAAGGAAAGGAGAAGTAAAGAAGAGTTGAAGGAAAGGAGAGGAGGGGTAAGGAGAGAGAAAGGAAACAAAAGGACAAGTAAATGACAAGTAAAGAAGAGTTAAAAGAGAGGAGGGGGAAAGGAAAGGTGAGCAGAGCGCAGTGTTGACGATAGAGGAATGAGTGGCAGTGAAGTAGAAGAGAGAACAAATTACCTGCCAGCTCTGTCATGTTGTCTGTGCTCAGCCTCTATGTTAACATGAGCTGACATCCTGACATTCACAACAACAGTGGTTCTGCTCTAATGCTTCGAGAGAGAGAGAGAGAGAGAGAGAGAGAGAGAGAGAGAGAGAGAGAGAGAGTGTGTATCGGTACAGTACAGCACAAGACTCTCTCCATTTCACTCTTCAATAAGTTGCACTTGTAAACATAACCCTGTGTGACACGAGCTGCCTTTGGCGCGGATGTCCTGATTTTGCCAAGTCACTAACTCGCAGTTAGCTTAGCTAGCTATAGCTCCTTAGCTAAGTCTCAGTCCAGCTGTGTCCAGTCCTTTAGCGCACAAATGAGTTTGAAATTTCCTGCTGAAAGGCAAGTGACATGAAATCAAAGATATTTGAGACGCTAAATATTGAACCCCCTACATGTAGAATGTTTACCTCAATATATCATTCTGAAATTCATTTTAATAGCATAGCATAATGGCTGTAGAAAAGTGAAACAGTTGTGGAGAAAATTTCCAAGTGTTGCTCTCTATGTGTTTGTCTCTGTCTGTTTGGTATTTTTATGACACAGTCATGAAAATATTGCCTCATAAAAATACTGAGTTGAAGGCACCTGCCAACTTTGCAAAATCACTGTGTGCCACTGACACACTATTTTAAATGTACGTAATTAATATTTGTTTGTTTCTTTCGTGTGTTTCTTTCGTCTCCGGTATCTGTGTTTGTGGTATGTGAATAAAAAGTATGTGGTGTTCATATGAGGTCCAATTGATTCATGAGAATAAGTATGAATAAAGTTGATTGTAGCTTGAGGCCCTGGGGCTTAATGATGGGTTCAGTGGAGATGGAATGTCACATAGTGTACTACTGCTGTAATAGCGTGCATACACACATGCACTCACTCTCTCTCACACACACACGCATGCACTCTCACACACACACCCGCACACGCTTACATTGAAGCTGATAAGGAATGCAGTAATGTGTATTTTCCATACCTTGGAAAGATCACAAACAAATCCACTGGCATCAACTGATATGCAATTAAATGCAACCTACATGTGTTACATATGAACACGGAAGAAGAGAAATGGGGCACACACACACACACACGCGCACACGCTACACATACCCACGCAAACTGAACCTGTCCCTGTCTGATCATCCATCAAATGTGAAATCTCAGGTGATATCCATCAATAAATTAATGGATAATATACAATCACAAACACTGCTTTATGGAATTACTCAAAGGCTGGCATTACACACACTTACAATTGTGATAGTTTTAAACAGGGAGGCAGTTTGGGTTCCTGTGGTTCCTCTTTTCTTTATCTTAATGTGTATTTGTTTGTGCGTTTAGTGATTTGCACAAGCTCAGGCACGTCAGCAGATTTATACGCTGAATAAGACAGGCAACAAAATCCTCAAAACAATCCAGGTGAGTAACTTTCTTTCTTTCTCTTAACCTGTTATCCATGTGTTATTCAGTGCTACATCTGTTTTGAACTTGCTGAATGCTCCGTCTGACATGTTGTATGTAAAAAGGCAGTAAGTAGTATTGTTGAACGTGAAGGTTGCGGTGCGAGAACCAGTCACATTTGGGCAAAAATCCCAGTCATTTCATTTTTATTTTCCCAATTTATCTTTAAATGGAAGATGGAAGAGAGAATTATTACGACTTGTTGGTCTTCCTGGGTAACGTTACCTGAACTAGCCTCAAATATTTTTGCTGGTAACTGGTACGCTAACGGTAAGTCATGTTTGCTTGCTAGCCTAACCGTCCCAGCACATCCAAATAGCTTAGCTAGCTAGCTAGCTAGAATAATGCATGTTTTCAAGATTACATTTTCCAAACATATGTTTATGGATTATATTTGGGCAAAATGAAACGAATACAATGACAAAATACAAAATAGGTAAGCAAGTAATAAGCAAGTAATGTTCAACAAACTCCAATGCTTTACTTCGGACACGCCCAGTAAAACACTCAGTGATGACTTTTGATAGAGCTAAGCAAAGTGGAGTACATTTATTTTAACACGAAGAAGAAATTATATTGTCACATTTATAAAAGTTTAGGGGCTTCAGAATTTAGTATGTGGGTGAATAGTGTCCCGACTGTATGTATTTAAATGTCATGTGTGCTTGTGTTGGCTGCTGGTACTGTAGATTTGTGGTATTCTCAGTTTTGTTGTTGCTTTTGGATGGGTGGGCGCGTGTTTGAGTATATGTGTGGATCTGTGTGGGAGTTCTTTGGTGCTTTTAGTGCTTGTTGTGAAATGTTTCATGAAGAGCATCACAAGTCCAAGTCTCTCCCTCTCTGTCTCTATCTATCTCTCTCTGTTAGCATAGGCGAGCTCAACGCCCTTATCTCCTGAAGTTGAAGTGTTCTCGGCCAGGCAGAGTCAATATTGACTGAGCCAGTGTGTGCTCTGAATGTACAGTAATTCTCTCCCTAATAGAGGCTGAGTAGAGTTGCTCAACGCTGAAAAGCAGACAAAGGCATCAGTCAGATAGATTTAGCGAGACCTCAAACAGGAGGGTAAACAGGAGCACAGAGAGATCCTGGAAACACACAACACATGCGCGCACACACACACACACACACAGGCCTTCTGGATTTTAAAGGTATGCTCACCGATTGCGTGTCACGCAAAAGTAACCCTTTAAATTGCAGCTCCCCCATGTCTGTAATTACAGTCCAGACATTAGACAAAACCAAAATACATCATGGACTAAATTATGAATTGTTATGCAGAAACTAAGCGACTGGGCACTAGTTGTTAGTGGTAGTTTATTTTACCTGAGATGTGACCACATCCAGCAACCTGACTAGTAAATAATGCAGTCATGGATTGGTGAACAACCACATTAAGAAATCCTGGAAACATACATGTTTGTGGACTTTTATAGGTATATTTGAGGAATAGGTATATATATATATATATAACACAAAAATGTGAAGTGCACCTTGGATGCTATGCCAAATAAGCAGGGCTGGGTGGTAAAAAAAATATATACTTACAGGAATACTTCTGGGAATACTGTCTCCTTTCTGTTTTTGGTTTATTTAATATATTCTTTCACTATTTATTTATCCTGTTATGTAAAGCACTTTGTAGCAGTTGTGCTATATAAATAAAGTTTATATATTATTATAGTACTTTAAAAGTGAAATTTGATTTGTGTTTGTATGCAAACCTGACATAAAGTTCCTGAACTTTCTTATCTGTATCTTATACCTCAAATATGGCAAAGTAACTTGAAAGTAACTGAAAGTAATCAGAACACACATTACAATCCCTTGTATTACGTTGCGGATTACAATTTTTACTGAGGTAACTAATAAATGTAATGAAATATATTTTTAAAGTAACCTACCCAACCTTGAAAATAAGTCAGAGGACTGGAATATCCCACCAATACCTAAACACACACAAGCAGTAGGCTACAAACCAAGTGACACTATGAACAAAATACTCTGCATTAATGGTAAAGTGTTTTTTTATTGAAACCTTAAGAAGGAGTAGAGATAAAGTGTGGACTAGAGAGAAGACCCTGCATGATTCCAGCTTTGGCCAGAACTCTGATGTGCCATTTCAAAGGCAGTGATATTGAAGAGATATTTCCCTTTGGTATAACATTTATATAGCCTAACATTTCTAAAGCTGCACTAGGCAATTTTGCACATTAGTGGCCCCCAAATGGTAGCAAGATATAACTGAATGAATTTGGAGGGCTTCATTACCCAGAAATCGTAAACTAAATGTCTTCTTCTCTGTGTGGTGGAGGTGGAGGAGGTGAAGAGGTTCTACCATCGTTGGTGAGTCCAGCTTTCTCTGGACATTGGAGGTTCATTTCCCTAAAAACATTCTTTCACCTTTACTCTGCACTGTCAACAGACATCTACATTCATCCATCAGGTGAAGCCCACCTTGGTTTCTGTCTGTTTGGACACCCCACTGACTGCCTTTAAACTGTCAAGTGGATGGCTGACGTTAATGCCTCCACCAGGGCCTCCAGATGACAGTTTTGCATCTCGTCACGTTGAAAGACGGAGCTGATGGGATTTTCATAGGTAGTTAACTGCCTTTCAGCAGTGCCTTGTGCACACATAAAGGACTTAAGCTACACACAATTATCCCGGTATTGTGCTGCGGACGTGCCTTAATGGGGAATCCGCTGTAAAGGCTTGAAAAGAGTCGGAGCAGAAGCTTTGAAGTTGATGTCGGCTTACTGCCAGTTTGGGGTCAATTTGCTGTCAGTTCAATACAAGTCAATTGAAAATGAGAAAAGCCTCTCTCACAGAGGATTCTCATGCTCAGTTTGATTGAATGCTCTCACTACACAGTTTCAGTTTTCTTTCCATCTGACCACATCATAACCTTTGTAATCTGAGCCCTTGGGAATACATGTTTTGCTTCTTCAAATCGAAGTATGATCTGAATGTTTGACACTCCTTATTGTTATTTTTGGATGCATTTTTGTTGTTAGGTCTGTTTGGATTTCCGAGCTTCAGATGAACAAATGAATGTTCTGTAATGGGAGGCAGGTTTACTCCAAACCATTAGAGATGAATATTAGAAAATCTCGCAAAGCTACAATTTTCCCACGTTTGTCTTTTTCACCATGCTGTAGTTTCGTACAGCGGGGTCACTGAGGCCGGAGGGATTTCACAGAGAACAGAACTGATATATATTTAGCGTATTACCTAGTTTCTTCTTCCGCACACACACACACACACATACACACAGACACAAACAAACAGAGGTACTTGAATGAAAGGCAAGAAAACACAAGGCCAAGGTAATGTAATCACCTATTTTTGGAGAGAGAGAGAGGAATGACTCTGTCCATACATTCCTGGGAACCCCGATACAGAAGGAGGAAGTGCCTATTGTACTTCAAGCAGTGTAACTTGTCTGTTTTAACCACACTGCGTTACTGTGGCCTGAGCTCACTGCCTTTCTCCAAGACCAACAATGACACAACGTCACCCTGACACGCTAAACCCAAGTGTGAGAACTATTTGTGTAGGTGTGTGTGTGTGTGTGTGTGTGTGTGTTTGATCATATTTCTATGAATTGTGTGTTCCCTCCATTGCTGGCCCAGTTTTTTTTCCCCCGCACCAACAATAAGCTACAGGAAGCCAGGCCATCACCATGGGACAACAGCACAGACACAGCAGACGCACTAGGGAACACTCACATTTTTAATGCTTTACGTGAAAGATTTATCTAGTAATCTTTAGCTGACTCTCTTGTCCGTACAACACAGTCTCACCAAATTTTTTTTTAGTTTTTTAGTCTCTCTACCCACCAGGCCACCCAGACATTTCTGCTTTTTTGCAGCCTTTATTTACCCAGGGAAAGTCAGCTGAGCTCCATGCTCTTTTTCAGCACTGCCCTCATTCACATACATACATTCACACTGGAGGCTGCCCAGTACACAGTCTTCTACTGTCGGCCTCTGAGCAGCTCCACTGGATATAAGTGTCTTGCTCAAGTGCAAATCGATCAGGCGAGGTTAGCGGCACCGGTAGTCAACAGAGGAGATGAGATGGAACAAAGGTCATAAGCCTGATTCAGACTCACAATGTTGCGAGTGCATTGTACACAGCACAGCCCATTACTGTAAGCCAGCAGGACGTCACAATACACCATGCGGTTAGATACATCATTTATAATAGTTACAAAATGGACTTGCAAAAGCCCTCTGTCAAGAGGACGTTGCAACATGTTTTCCCTCATGACTCATCTTTATAACTTTGACCTGTCCATTTGTCCTAATTGTATTTTCTTTAGGTTGTATTATTGTAATTGTCTACCAAAGGGGATTTGGATTCTGATTGTGGCTGTGATTCTACGCTACAGATATGGACCCACTTCCGTTGGGAAAAATGCTGGGAAAATGTGGGTGGGGAAAGTACGCCAAGGTGCCATTGAGCAAGGCAGTCAAGCCACAAATGGTCCAGTGAAGCTGCTCACCGGCCAACAGCAAAAGACTGTGGTTGTGCTTGAGTGTATGTACAGTATGTGTTTGTGTGCGAGCGTTTGAGTGTGCATGAGTGAACCTGCATATGACAAAAAGGCAACTAGTGGGAGCACACAGTATACAGACTATGGATACTTTTGAGAAAATAGGTGTTTGGGTTATGTGTTGGATTACTTAAAAACACATTTAAATGTTAAAAACAAATTCCAGTTGAGAGGTTGTGGACGAATATTTACAATTTTAGACATCCTGAAATAGTGGTTGATACTGGTTGTAGATGATAAAATTGATTGAATTACAAAAAATGGAGTAAATTGTCTGATTCATTTCATATTCTGTCAAATCTAGAGGCAAAGTAGTCCAAAATTAGGAGAAAGTAACAAGCTTGAGGACTGATCCACTGGATCATGTTACTAATTCCAGATTTCAGCAGCTAATCGGTGACCTTTAACGCATTACATTTTGAGAGACCCGCCCCCCCATCCTGTGAGAGAGCAGCTCCACAAGGCTGAGGCATGCAGAGCAGAAAGCGCTTCCACCACAAGTATCCAGCTGGGAAAACGGTGAATTGGGAGGTATGGTATGTATTTAACGACAGACTTTTTATGGGGAAGCCATTTGGAAAATGGCAAGGTGAAAAAACAGGTTGCAATTACCCTTCTGCCATGCCAACTCCCATTCCACTAGAAGTTCTAGAGGTTCTCAACGTGGGGTCCGGGGACCACCAGGGGTCCTTGAGGGCATTCCAGGGCGTCCCCAGCAAATTGATGAATTGTTAAACTTCATTATTTCATTCACAAGAATAATTAGAGAATGTAGAAGAATGACTGTTTTGATCATAGTTTCACTGTTATCTCTCTACCTACAATACAGATAGTCATGGAATTCTGGACAAAATCATATCTAGCAATAAAAATATTCTCAGATTTGGGTCCAAGAAACAAAATCTCATCAAATGGGGGTCTGTGGCCCTAATGTGGATTAAATTAGGGGTCCTTGATATGAAAAACTTTGAGAACCACTGCACTAGAACACTTTGAACACAGAGAACCAAAAAGATTATTATTTAACCAGATGAACCTACTTAGTGACGCCAGAATCCACAGTGACATTTGACATTATCGATGTTCATTTAAGGTTTGAGTCATCTTCATGATGATTATATCACTGTCTTTTATAGCACATCTTTCATATATCTTTAAAGGAACAATCCATCCTCAAACACTTTAAAACAGCCATTATGTAGTGATGTATGTTGCATTTCTGGGTCCATATTGCTATTTGGTGATGTATTTTTCTTATTCCTGTGGATAACTTGCCAAACCTAGACAATGTGATGACAGATATTTCCAGCACAACTACAATGGAGTTTCTCTGGGGGTTGTCAAAAGGCATTCTGGGAAATGTAACCAAATAGAATTAGAGGTAGAAGTAGAGGCAGACGAAGAAGTAGACAAATCAGGTTGAGGGAAAGTGGGTACAACACTACAACACTTATACAAAATTACTCAAAATTATACACTATTACAAAATAACTCCTGGAATACATTGAACATCACAGATTGATTGATTGATATATAACAGTGTAAGAGAATTAAAATTGTATATAGAATACGGAGGGGTTTTTCCTTTAATGTACTGCAGAGATATTGGAAATCGCAGTTCAGACATTAGTAGAGCTGTAACACAATCTGTGAGAACGCTGTGCGTGTGAGTGTGTGTGTGTGTGTGTGTGTGTGTGTGTGGGGGGGGGGGGGGGGGGGGCATGTGTTGTAATCAATACTGAAGTTCCCAGAGTAGTGTAAAGTCATTATTTCCCAGCCTGCTGATGTCAGAGTTCAGGAAAGACAATAGTTCAAGGTTTCCTGGCTGCCTTGTGGTGTGTGTGTGCGTGTGTGTGCATATGTGTATAGGTACGTGCATGCATGTGTGTGTACGTGCGTGTGCGTGAGGTTCTTGCAGTTGTTTTGGTTCTGGAGTTGAGGATAAGTGCAGGGAAAACCACAAGAGGCCAAGAAGAGTTCACTCTGACCTGTGTGTGTGTGTGTGTGTGTGTGTGTGTGTGTGTGTGTGTGTGTGTGTGTGTGAGTGAGTGAGTGAGAGAGAGAAAGAGAAAGCTCTTGACACCAGAGTGAACCAGATCCAATATTATTTGTGAATAAGCATCAGTTTGTCTGTGAAGTCTAAACAGATCTGACATTTCCATGGTTCAAAAGGCCAGCAGTGAGGGGAGTATTAGAATAGAATAGAATAGAATAGAATAGAATAGAAATGTATTAAACTAGAATACAAATCTATTAAACATAATGAGTATAATGTACATTGATTTTCTATGGCAAATTCCCACAATAGACCCAAATTCAGGATTGTTCTTGTTTTTGTTCGTATCTTTTCATTTTTAATATACAGTAAGACTTGTCTACATTAGTAACAGTAGCATTCTTAGAATACAGAGCTGGTCAGCCGTGTGTGTGTGTGTGTGTGTGTGTGTGTGTGTGTGTGTGTGTGTGTGTGTGTGTGTGTAGAAGCCCGCTCCCGCTCTGTGTTGGTCGGCAGGTTGCGGCAGAAGCAGCTTGGAGCGCCCACAGGAAGCAGAATTCAGCTATTTCCTGATTCCACAGCTTCCTGTAAAGTGTTCAGTGTAAACTGGACAGCGCTGGGGAAGCTACTTGGAAAGTTTACTTTTCCAAGCTACCAGTTCCTTCACTCTGGAAGAAAGGGAACGACAGCAGAGCTTCCCCCCCGAGACAAATACAGTTTTGTTGACTAAAATTACACCGAAGTAATTCGACAAGATCACAAAGATGATATCTACATCTGTCATATCATATAAAATCATGATTGCAAGAAAATACAGCAGATTAGAATGTTAACAAAAATTGTATTTGAAATAAAGTCATATTGACTGTGCTTCAGACGGCCACACTCTGATAGCTGCCTGCCAGAAGCTAGAGTCCAAACCAAATAACACTATCTGGCTACATCACAATGTTAACTTTCTGATGAAGGAAGAGGTTTAACACGCTTCAACCAACTCAGAAGGAATAGTAGGCCTGTCCGGTGCTCTCAGAGTAGAGCAGTCTTGTATCAGGAGGGACTTCAGAGATATGGTCCAAAGTATACTGGAGCACACCGATTAAAGGCAACAAACTTTATTGCAGGACTAACGTTTTGACACCAAGTGCGTCTTCATCAGAGTCAAACAGTACAAAGGCTTGTATTGTCTTAAATAACCTCCCTAATTAGGGACTAATCCAGCACAGGCTGGAAGAATGGGGAGGGGACAACAAGCTGCATGCAGGGTTCCCAACTATGCAACAAAAAAGAGCAGTAAATACATAAATATCTCTGAAGTCCCTCCTGATACAATGTTAACTTTGTGTTTGATGTAACGTCCATCACTCCTACATTTACACTCAATTTGGACATAAACCCAAACTAAACTACACAGTTTAGCCACTTCTCACAAAAGTGGAGGGAATGTTAACTTTCTGTTGTATACAAACTTAAAATAAAGCAATAAAAGGGTCTGTGCAGCATCTCACTTGTACAATTAAAGGTGTTATGAAAAATCCATCTAAGGATGAAAAAAATGGGGATTTTGGGGATTTATTTTGCCTTCATTAGATGACGAAGGTCCTGGGCCAGATTCAAACCTATGTTGCATTTATATGATGTTCCCCATTTTTTTTATTGCCAAGAACAGCTGGTATTGCTACAGTACAGCTGCATTTTTAAGCTAAAGTATATCATATTCATTTAGATGCTTTGGTATAGTTGCTGTAAACAAATGAGAGCATGGTGGAGACGATTGGACGATTTTTCCATCGGCATTCCACCATCTGTCATTACCGGAAATTCTGAAAGCTTTAGCCCAAGTGACTACACACACACACACACACACATCCACTTGCAGTCTCTATCGCTTCAAATATCGAATAGCTACACACACACACCCACAACACACACAGTTAACTATTAAAAAAAATAGGATTAAAATCAGTGTTGACTCATTAACTTTCCAAATTTGTCTGTTATTACATGGTGTTCCTGTGCGCTGATAAGAAAACTGCATCGAACCAATATGACTCATACTATGATATCACACTGAGTGCAAGGAAATTGATAAAGCTCTATACATCCTTTTTATCACCCACCTGTATTTATAAAGCTATCTCACATGTCAGTCAATACATAGATACAGGCATATATAATTCTAATCCTCAATCACCCACCTATATTTATCAAAGCTCAAATACGTATGAATTTGTATCACTCAACTAATATTTAACAAATGATATGTGAGTTAGTACAGTACAGTAGTTCCTATAGTAAATACAGGTTCACGTCATCATCACCCATAATCACCAAGTTACATTTATCAAAGTTATCTTAAACATTAGAGAACTCATAGGCAGCAGCATACGCCTACATGTACTCTTTATGTTTAATCACCTACCTATACTTATCTAGCTGTGAATACAACAGTGAGCGTCAACAATTCTACTGCTTGTAGCTTTAACAGTATGCATACTTATACCAACTATAAGCATACAGTATGTGTTTACCAAATTTCATGCAGTCATATGCCTGAGATTGAAATTCAAACATTATTTGGCTAATGACAGTTGCCGTGACATGAAAGATGAATCACCTTTGTCTCACAAAATGATTGTGGCATAAAAGTAAAGCACATTATTGGTTACATTTACAAATACGATTCGCATTAACACCTTTACTTACAAAATAGTTCTTCATTTTTGAGGGTAGAATCATCTGTGTGTTTTTTAGCGTGCGGCATGAAACGCCCGAGCTCTAGCCGCTGCTGATCCTGGCTGGATGACGGATCACTATCTTGTTACACTGGCTCTATGGCTACCATCATGGATCACTATCTTGTACAATTTTGCTGCTTTCTGAGGTTGGTCAATGAGCGAGAGCAACGCAACGGTGAGTTATTATGGAT